>NC_084568.2:35312500-35315000 GCF_033978685.3 Nerophis lumbriciformis | reverse complement strand
GTCCAGCATAGAACATTCAATCGCACAGCTAAGATGGTCTGCTCTAAAATATGGAAACCTTCTCTTCTATACAGTCTCTCTCCCTCCCACCCTCGTTGTCTTGTCTTTCCAGCCCAAACACATGCCCATTGTCCTCCGCAGCTGGACACAAGAACAGATAAGGAGAAGGAGTATCTCTCCTCCTTACATTCCAAAGTCAAGGTTAGCACACAGTATTTGCAGACAACCAAAAGACCACAATTGGAAGAAAAACACTAGCTGTTTTGTAATATGATTATGAAAATAAAGAAGTAACACTTAAATACGGATATATGTAAATATCTGCCTCCGACAGTACTTACAAGCAGACACAGTGTGTAGACAGAAAAGGGAAAACGGACGCATTTTGGTGTAAAAAGTACAGATAAAGGTGAAGTTATAACACTGAAACACCCTCAGGAAGAGTTATTTAAGACATGGCTAGCTAGCTAGCAGGTAACATCCATCCGCAGTCGGCAGTGTTTTAGTTACTTCTAAATCACTAATCCTCGCCTCCATGGCGACAAATAAAGTATGTTTCTTACAAGTACATTATCACTGGAGGACGAGGAATAGCTAAACATGCTTCACTACACACCGTAGGAGGATACAATAGCTCACCGGCGTCACAATGTAAACAAACACCATTGGTGGATCTACACCTGACATCCACTGTAATGATACCAAGTACAAGAGTGTATCTAGTCGATACTATTATGATTACATCAATATTTTTTATCTTCACAGAATCTGTTTTCCTTTTTTAAGAATTCATATTATATTTATAAACTCAGGAAATACGTCCCTGGACACATGAGGACTTTGAATATGACCAATGTATGATCCTGTAACTACTTGGTATCGGATTGATACCTAAATATGTGATATCATCCAAAACTAATGTATCAAACAACAGAAGAATAAGTGATTATTACATTTTAACAGAAGTATAGATAGAACATAAGCAGATATTAACAGTAAATGAACAAGTAGAATAATAATCAATTTTTACAGTTTGTCCTTTATAATGTGTACAAAATAATAAGTGTATAAATGACACAATATGTTACTGCATACGTCAGGAGACTAATTAGGAGCCTTTGTTTGTTTACTTACTACTAAAAGACAAGTTGTCTAGTATGTTCACTATTTTATTTAAGGACTAAATTGCAATAATAAACATATGTTTAATGTACAGTATGATTTGTTGTTAAAATAAAGCCAATAATGCAATTTTTTTGTGGTACCCTTTATTTAGAAAAGTATCGATATACATTTTGATACCGGTACAAAAATATTGGTATCGGGACAACCCTAGTAGAAATTTTTGTCCAAGATATTTATTGTTTGAAATATTATTGGAAAAACTCCTCACCAGTTTTTATTGGGGTATTTTTTCTCTTTTTTTTTTTTACATCTCTTTGGACAAAAAAGTAATCACAATGCGGCAAATAGGGGCTTGCAGAGACGGCAGGCGACGTGCAGTTAGAGCTGTCTTGAAATGAGCAGTTGACCACATCTGAATCCAAAGAAAGGGTAATAATGCGAAGGCTCCTGATCAGTAATCAGGGGCAGGTGAGGACCAAGCGCTCAGAGCAGAGGTGAAACAGCACTTTCACCGTACGCAATTGCTGCACAAGTCGCAATAAAAGACAAAAGTACCTTCCTCCGACATTCTTTCATGCCTTGTGTTAGATTCCCTGCTCTTATTTTTCCACTTGATCTTATATCTAAAGTGGTTCACTTAGGACTTTGTACATTTTTTTTTTTTTTTTTTTTTACTTTGCAGTAGAAGATTAAATTCCACCGGCAAATGGAGGTGATGATGCCCTTTTCACATTTTGGGAAGAAAATAAAAGACTTTGGATAAGCATCAAGACCGTCGGGACTACGTATTATCAGGCGCCCTTCTTCTCTGCTCTCCTCTAAAAATACATTTATGTGAACTCATATGTCTTTATTAAACCAATAAACATAATACCATCGTTATACCCACAATTTATAAATACTGTACACCGGGGGATACACATTATTCGAACAATGTTCAAAAGAGTGCAACCGTTGGTTGTATTCTATTAGACACATTATTTTAAGCTCTCAAAATGCAACTGCAAAGTGCAATATTGGTAGAAATTGCCTGTGAATACTAGAAACGCAAAATCATGCAGTTAGCATGCTAACCAGATAGCGTCAAGTAACAATGCATGACTCTTGGGCGTAAACCTGCAAAATGTGCAATTAAAAGCCAGCATAATAACCTAGCATGTAAACATTAGCATGATAAGATGCTAGCAGTTAACATGCGCAAAAAAAAATGTTGATTGAGGATGTTCATATGTTGTCAATATTCTGTGTTTTATCGTTCGTAGTTAATGAGGAAAATCCCATATTCTTTATTTTCACATGCATTCTGGGTGTCTCAGTCAGTTAAAAAACTATTTGAAATTACATTTTGTTTTTAGCATTCTATCAGACATTGTTT
>NC_084568.2:35302500-35307500 GCF_033978685.3 Nerophis lumbriciformis | reverse complement strand
ACGCCACACGCTCTCGACGCTTGAATCCCTTAGGGGTGATGGACGGCTGGGCAGCGCCTGAAGAGCTGCAGCCTGCCACCGTTGCCCCCACTCCCTCCCCTTTGTTGCAAATCTCGAGTTGTATGTTATAATATGTATATGTGCTTTGTTATGGAGTTATTTTGTCCCGCTCCAGACTGGGACCCCTTAAGAGCCCAGTCTATATTGTATTTGTTTACTCATCCTCCCCCAGCGTTGACCTTTTTCCCCATCTTTTACGGGGCGCCTTGTGGCGACCCATCAGTGGTCCTGTTCTATAACCCTGTACACTGTTTGTTTGTCTAATCTTGAACGGGTTTGTGCTGAAAACAAAGTTTTGTTGTACTTGTGCAATAACAATAAAGACCTACCTACCAACCTTGTATTCCTTATCTCTCTGTCTGGGTATGTGTTCATTCAGGAGAGTACAACCTGACCATGTAAGGAGATGTTCATGTGTGAGTGACCGGAAAACAACCGCTGTGTGTTGTAAATTAAATGTTGACGTGAAGAAAGACATGGAGTCTCTCCTCCAGGATAGAGCTATCATTTTTGCATTCCGAAGTCTGAATTTATTGAGAGAGTTAACCCAGCCCACACGTGAATGTCCAACTAAGGCTCCTTAATGTATTATGGGCTCAACCATTATTTACTTAAACCTGGTGGTTCTCTTTCTCCAAGTTGAATATAAACATTCACCATATGTAGAACATAATATGAGTTAATTCATTAATTTCAATAGTTTATATGTAAGTGTGAATGTTGTCTGTCTATCTGTGTTGGCCCTGTGATGAGGTGGCGACTTGTCCAGGGTGTACCCCGCCTACCCCCCGCGACTCCAAAGGGAATAAGCGGTAGAAAATGGATGGATGGAAGTTAACAGTTAATTTGAACACGCAGATAGGAGCTACTGAGCAATATAAAGAAATAAATAGATTTTAGAATAAATCACAATTCTTATTTGTAACGATTCTTAAGTAAAAAAAAATCTATTTATTTCATTTTTTTTCTTTAAATCTGTCCTGTCCAGCCACTCAGGCAAAACATGTTGTTAATGGAGATGATCTTACACTATATTGCCAAAAGTATTTGGCCACCTGCCTTTACTTACACATGAACTTGAAATGCCTTCCCATGAAATTGTCCAAAATGTTTTGGTATCCTGGAGCATTCAAAGTTCCTTTCACTGGAACAACTCCTGAAAAACAACCCCACACCATAATTCCTCCTCCACCAAATTTCACACTCGGCACAATGCAGTCCGAAATGTAGCGTTTTCCTGGCAACCTCCAAACCCAGACTGGTCCATCAGAATGCCAGATGGAAAAGCGTGACTGATCTGGATCAGTCCAGAGAAGGCATCTCCACTGCTCTAGAGTCCAGTGGCGACGTGCTTCACACCACTGCATCCCACGCTTTGCATTGGACTTGGTGATGTATGGCTTAGACACAGCTGCTCGGCCATGGAAACCCATTCCTCGAAGCTCTCTGTGTACTGTACGCTCTCTGTAACAACTGACTGTTAAGAAAGTCTTTGCACTATGCGCTTCAGCATCCGCTGACCCCTCTCTGTCAGTTTACGTGGACTACCACTTGGTGGCTGAGTTGCTGTTGTTCCCAAACTCTTCACTTTTCTTATAATAAAGTTGACATTGGAATATTTTGGAGCGAAGACCTTTCACGACTGGATTTGTTGCACAGGTGGCATCCTATGACAGTTCCACGCTGGAAATCACTTAGCTCCTGACAGCAGCCCATTATTTCACAAATGTTTGTAGAATTAGTCTCCATGCCTAAGTGCTTGATTTGATACACCGGGCCAAGTGATTAGGGCACCTGATTCTCATCATTTGGATGGGTGGCCAAATAGTTTTGGCAATATAGTGTATCTGCTGAAAAGACAAGTGTGAGACACTTCTCTTGTTGCTTTATTTGTATTTGACTTTATCAAATGTTTGGGTAGGATTCTATGAAACAAAACCAGTTTTCTTTGAAGTAATATAAAAATGTTTTAGACCTGTTTTGTCTACCGTATTTCCTTGAATTAGCCAAAGGCAAGGTACATTTAGGCATGTGCTTATAAATTTGAGTGTGATGTAAGGATACCATCATGAAAAGCACATGTAATAAAAAAAACTTTATTTTGGTCTTACCTTTACTTATAAATGAAGTCCATGCGCAGCTCCTTCTGAACAAAAGCATCGATAACTTGTTTATAGAAGTCTTCCTTATCTTTCTTCAGTTTTAAAAGTCTCTCTGTC
Organism: Nerophis lumbriciformis; assembly: GCF_033978685.3. Taxonomy (NCBI): domain Eukaryota; kingdom Metazoa; phylum Chordata; class Actinopteri; order Syngnathiformes; family Syngnathidae; genus Nerophis; species Nerophis lumbriciformis. The sequence goes on along the minus strand of NC_084568.2, from coordinate 35,305,221 downwards.
TCGATGGAGATCTTCCTTTAATTATTACCTCCTGCTTCGATTGAAAGTCCAGTTTAGAAAACTGTTTTATTTTAGATATGTAATCCTCCATGTTAAAAGTGCAAGCGAGAGGAAAAAAATAAACGATCACTGCTAACTGTTGCTTGCTTGTTGTCACTTCTTCTGCAGCCGAGTCGTCGCAAGAAGGATCACTAGCGCCCTCTACCACTAGGAGAGTCATTTAATGACTCATATTTGACACACACAGCTACGGTTTATTAATAAAACATAGCTGCTTACTGTTCTTTTTAGCATATTCAATAGCTTGGACCTTAAATCCTACTGAATAGCTCTTAATCTTCTTCCCTTTATGCAATTTTAAATGATTGAAATCAGCCTCCTCCAGTTTGAAAATGATGACAGGTGAAGTGTCACTCGTGACGTGACGAGTTTGACCCGGCGGAAATTCTAGGCTTGTGCTAATTATTTTGCGAAACGAGATTGACCCGGCGGTAATTCTAGACATGCGCTAATAAAAATAATATTTTGCGAAACGAGTTTGACCCGGCGGTAATTCTAGGCAGGCGCATACTATATACCCGGCGGCAATTCAAGGAAATACGGTATTTTATAAATAAATTATGTAGTTAATGATAGAACTGGCACCAAATGTTATTAAAGAAGTATTGATTTTAAATGAAGGATCATTTGGAATTCTGAATCGAATCGTTAGCCCCAAGAATCGAATAGTGCGATTCACCAAAGATTCACAGCCTCACTGAGCAAACAATGACATATTTTGCATGAAAAACGACGTGTCGTCCTCATTTCCTCTCTATTTCGACTCAGGTCATTTCATCTGCTCTACAGTGACGGCGCCCTGGGACCCTCGACTGATTTCGGGGGCTCGTCCGGGATCAGCGCCACCGTCTGGAGAACGACAAGTATCGTCCTCAATTTCTCCCCGCCAGCATTTTGACTCAGGTCAGTAAATCTGCTCGACATTTCTCATTTAAATTGGCTCAAAAACTCAGGTTTGGGGTTAATGGGGGATCTTCGAGCCAAGCAACGGAATTAAAAAAAACGTTTGTCATTGTATATCCGCGTTGCCGTGCTTCAAGCTAATGGAGGACGACAGCAGAAAGATTTGATGAGAAATAGGCTGGAACTCCAGGATGTGTTCAATAGCAAGGTGGTACTCGATTAAAAGAACCGCGACTTTAGAGCAGCGATTCTCAAACTGTGATGGTACACCAAAGAATCACTCGATAAAGTGGTGTTTCATTTTCCAATATTCAAACACAGTGTTACTGTTCAAACTGCCTGTAATGTGACAGTAGCCAAAATATTAAATATAGTTGTTATTAATTGTAATGAATATTTAGGCCTACTACGCTACCATTTTTTAATGTTATGTTGGTACTTGGATAGCCAAGTGTTTTCTTAGTTTGAGAACCACTGCTTTAAAAGAAAAAATAGTCATCTAAATAAGGATTCAGTGAAAAAGCCTATTCAAAACTTAAAACTGTACTATGCAAAGCGAAAGCCATTTATCAACAACACCCAAAAACGCCGCCGCTTCGCTGGGCCCGAGCTCATCTAAAATGGACTGATGCAAGGTGTAAAATGTTCTGTGGTCTGACGAGTCCACATTTCAAATTGTTTTTGGAAACTGTGGACGTTGTGTCCTCCGGACCAAAGAGGAAAAGAACCATCCGGTTAGTTCCAGGTGCAAAGTTTAAAAGCCAACATCTGTGATGATATGGAGGTGTATTAGTGCCCAAGGCAAAGGTAACTTACATATCTGTGAAGGCACCATTAATGCTGAAAGTTTTTGGAGCAACATATGTTGCCATTCAAGCGACGTTATCATGGACGCCCCTGCTTATTTCAGCAAGACAATGCCAAGCCACGTGTTACAACAGCATGGCTTCATAGCAAAAGAGTGTGGGTACCAGACTGGCCTTCCTGCAGTCCAGACCTGTCTCCCATTGAAAATGGGTGGCGCATTATGAAGCCTAAAATACCACAACGGAGACCCCTGGACTGTTGAACAACTTAAGCTGTACATCAAGCAAGAATGGGAAAGAATTCCACTTCAAAAATGTGTCTCCTCAGTTCCCAAACCTTTACTGAGTGTTGTTAAAAGGAAAGTCCATGTAACACAGTAGTAAAAATGCCAACTTGTTTGTAATGTGTTGCTGCCATTAAATAATAAGTTCATGATTATTGTGAAGTGAAGTGAAGTGAATTATATTTATATAGCGCTTTTCTCAAGTGACTCAAAGCGCTTTACATTGTGAAACCCAATATCTAAGTTACATTTTTAAACCAGTGTGGGTGGCACTGGGAGCAGGTGGGTAAAGTGTCTTGCCCAAGGACACAACGGCAGTGACTAGGATGGCGGAAGCGGGGATCGAACCTGGAACCCTCAAGTTGCTGGCACGGCCGCTCTACCAGCCGAGCTATACCGCCCCACATTGGCAAAAACAATTAACAATTCTCAGTTCGAATATTAAATATCTTGTCTTTGCAATCCAACCAATTGAATATAAATTGAAAAGGATTAGCAAATCATTGTATTCTGTTTTTATTTACGAATTACACAACGTGCCAAATTTTGTAGGAATTGCACTGTTTACATCATGGGTGTCAAACTCTGGCCCGCCGTGTAATTTCACTTGGCCCTTGAGGCGATATCAAATTAACACTAGAGCTGGCCCGCCGATCATATACAGCGGC
>NC_084568.2:35292500-35297500 GCF_033978685.3 Nerophis lumbriciformis | reverse complement strand
ACTTTTCTTACCTTCTGGTACCTGCTGATGTGTATTTGGGATCTGCATAAGTCCTGAAAATGTGCGCGTGTCCGCCACTGAAGTCCCTGCCGACTTTGTACTCATAAGCTTCTTCTATAAAGTAGCGTAAAGTTCTTACTTATATCTGTCAGTAAACTTGTCATGAAAGCGCCAAAACATACCGGTGTAGTGAGTTGACATTATTCACCCAAGGAACTTTAGTTATTAGAGAGTTCCGGTTGGACGGTTTTTCACGGGACACATTTCCGGCGTTGTTGTTGTTTCCGGATGAGAAGATGCTGCTCCGTTATTAATTGAAGTAAAGTCTGAATGTCATTAAAACAGTTAGCGCCATCTTTTGACACGTCTTCCACTACCGTCCTTGCACACTACACCGCTACAACAAAGATGACGGGGAGAAGACGCTGTCGAAGGTGAGCCACGCAAATAAGACCGCCCACAGAAGCGACTGTCGGAAAGCGACTTGGATCTGTAAAACATCATCTAAGCAACATTTTGACCAAAGAACCACCATTACATGTTATGTAGACCACAGGGAAGTCCTTTACATTTAGAAAAAAAATTAAATAAAAAATCATAATATGACCCATTTAATGCACCTTATGATCCGGTACGCCTAATGCACAGGCATAATTCTGGTTGTGCTTACTGACCTCGAAGCAATTTTGTTTGGTACATGGTGTAATGATAAATTTGACCAGTAGATGGCAGTCATACATAAGAGATATGACCAGACTGCAATATGATGGCAGTAAACAACACCAAAACTTTAAATGTTTCATTGAAAATATAGAACATTACACACGGCACTCAAAAATGTGTCAAAATGTTTTAGTATGACTCCGGTAAGCTACAAAGTCGCACCACTTGATGGATTGTCGGCGCATTAAACATACAAGTATTATTATGGTGTGTGTATAACAGGGGTCCCCAAAATTTTTGACTCGGAGGCCGCATTGGGTTACAAAAATTTGGCCGGGGGCCAGGCTGTACATATGTATATATATATATTTATATATATATATATATATATATATATATATATATATATATTTTTTTTTTTTTTTTTTTTTAATATTCCAGCGAGTTAATCCGTTTTTTCATTTAACATTGTAACGTTATCGATGGGAAAATGAATTTTTAGACAATATGATTTGCCTGAGCGGCTAGGAGACACTGAGAGTAACAAGCGGTAGAAAATGGATTAGAAATGAAAGATTAAAAAAAATAAAAATAAAATAAAATACAATTTTTTTTTTTTAAATCATAGTAATTGGGACTTCCCGTGGGCCGGATTTTGGATGCTGGGGAGCCGGATCCGGCCCGCGGGCCGTAGTTTGGGGACCACTGGTGTATAAGGACCGCAAAATGGCAAAAAAGCAGACATATTACCTGCCGTTTTGTTTCGCAGCATTATGCAAAACCAACTTTTCTTACCTTCTGGTACCTGCTGATATGTATTTGGGATCTGTATAAGTCCTGAAAATGTGTGCGTGTCCTCCACTGTAGTCCCTGCCGACTTTGTACTCATAAGCTTCTTCTATAAAGTAGCGTAAAGTTCTTACTTATATCTGTCAGTAAACTCGTCATGAAAGCGCCAAAACATACCGGTGTAGTGAGTTGATATTATTCACCCAAGGAACTTTAGTTATTAGAGAGTTCCGGTTGGACGTTTTTTCACGGGACACATTTCCAGCGGTGTTGTTGTTTCCGGATGAGAAGATGCTGCTCCGTTATTGATTAAAGTAAAGTCCGAATGTCATTAAAACAGTTAGCGCCATCTTTTGACACGTCTTCCACCCCCATCCTTGCACACTACACCGCTACAACAAAGATGACGGGGAGAAGACGCTGTCAATAAGACCGCCCACAAAAGCGACTGTCGGAAAGCGACTTGGATGTGTAAAACATCATCTATGCAACATTTTGACCAGAGAACACCATTACATGTTATGTAGACCACAGGGAAGTCCTTTACATTTACAAAAAAAATTAAATAAAAAATCATAATATGAGCCATTTAATGCGCCTTATGATCCGGTACCTACTCAGTGGCCTAGTGGTTAGAGTGTCCGTTCTGAGATCGGTAGGTTGGGAGTTCAAATCCCGGCCAAGTCATACCAAAGACTATAAAAAAATGGGACCCATTACCTCCCTGCTTGGCACTCAGCATCAAGGGTTGGAATTGGGGGTTAAATCACCAAAATTATTCCCGGGCGCAGCCACCGCTGCTGCCCACTGCTCCCCTCACCTCCCAGGGGGTGATCAAGGGTGATGGGTCAAATGCAGAGAATAATTTCGCCACACCTAGTGTGTGTGTGACAATCATTGGTACTTTAACTTTAACTTTAACTTTATGCCTTGTGTATGAAAAAATACCTTAATAGACCCGCTCATCGGTAATCCGCCTTTTAATCCGGTGCGCCCTATAGTCCGAAAAATACGGTACTAATCCAGCCGGAACAGAGCCAAGACAGCTTGGGTTTGAAATTCTTCGTCTTTGAGCTCACGCCAGCGAGTGAAAGCCCGGGCAATGTTGATCCTGACTGCCCTTTTATCCATTTTTCTTTTTTTTGTCTCCTCCGACAAAAATTTTCCTTTCTTTGGATGTTTTTGGAGCTTCAGCCATCATAGTAGTAATTGCACGTCGACGTTCGCATCGACTTCCGACTTTTTTTTTGCCGTAAAGCAAGTCATTACATTTGTAGTTCTTTTGTGTGGCTTCTCAAAGTCGCCAATAAAAGCGATACAGGCCACGATGGAGGTGTCATTCAACCAGTAGTAAGTCCACGTATCGTCCCAAAGGTTATGAACATATCTTAGGAAGGTTGAAAAGTTCCTTAGTGCTGCTTTTAAAGGGAGTTATTATTATTGTTTGACTCACAAGATCGAAACACAAACATCAGGTCACCCACTGGAGACAAAGTTGACCTCTGTAGCCTAGCAACCGCTCAGCGATGAGCTGTATTAGCAATGCGAAGAGAGAATAAGTAGCCCTCCTCATTGCCACGAGCAGACAGGCGCAGATGCCCACATGTCCAGTTCCAACGTCCGCCCTTTCTGACGGCCTCGCATTTGCAACAGCCCATCGATCAGGTCGCTTCACGCCAAACAATTTGGGCCACTCTTTGTCTCTTTCTGCCAGGAATAGACTTATTTTTTAATGTGTTATTTGTCCTTTTTCTTTTGTTTCACTTTGGGATGTTGTGGCACCTAAGTAGCCGGCTGACGTGTGCCAACCTTCCATAAAAGCTGCTTTACTAAGTTCATTCCAGCTGTCTCCCTCTCTCTCTTTCTAAAACTTCAAGAGCTAAATATTGAAGGCATTGATGTCTATGACTAAAATATTCACAATACATCATCCACGGTTACTATGGTAACTACCGTCATCATCATCATCCTCCGTGAGACTCCCCTGTCCAAATCAATGGCTAATGGATAAGTCCTAAGAACATATTCCTTGAGTCATGTACTCTCGCTACAGTCATCATCCTGTGCACTTCTTACCGTCATTTCCTCATTACACGCCATTGAACGCCTGGCAAACATTTTGGCCCAATCATACCCGGGGTAGACTCCAGCTAAATGTGACCCTGCACAGGGCGGGACACTCTAGACCGGCAGTGTCAAGCGAACGGCCCACAAGATGAGTCGGCTAAATATGAAAATGAGCTGCACTTTTATTAATGAAAGAAACTGCTGCACTCTAATCAGTCGGCTGCTCCTGTTGTGGCTGGCGGCAGATGGCGGTAGACTGATGCACAATACCTTCTTGCATTGTAAATGATCCTCTCAAGGGATAAAAGAATGAAACAGTAGGATGCAAAAACTCAAATCAACATGATCAATAGATTTTTAATTAGAGTTCCATCCAGCGATTGCAGTTGGTTAAAAAACGCGATGCGCACCCTGAACTCTATTGTAAAAATGTGTTTCTACATTTGTTGTTTGTTCTATTTTATTTTATGCTTAAATCTACCTTGTGTAGTTATGTTATCTTGATTTTGGCTATGGTGTCATTTTGATAATTGTTTTGTTTACATCTTACCGTTTCATTATTTACAATTATAATGTAAAGTCTTAAGTCAACCAGAACAACATATACTTTATCTAGAGTTCCATCCAACGATTGCAATTGGTTAAATACACGATGCGCACCCTGAACTCTATTGTAAAAATGTGTGTTTCTACATTTCTTGTTGGTTCATGTTTATTTTATGCCTGAATCTACCATATTGCATTTGTTTAAGTTTGTTGTTGTTACCTTGATTTTGACTATCGTGTCGTTTTGATAAATGTTTTGTTTACATTATAAATGTAAACAATGAAACAGTAAGATGCAAAGACTTAAGTCAACATGACCAACATGTTTTTAATTAGAGTTCCATCCAGCCATTGCAATTGGTTAAATGCGCAATGCGGACCCTGGACTCTATTGTAAAAATGTGTGTTTCTACATTTGTTGTTTGTTCTGTTTTATATTATGCCTAAATCTACACTGTTGACTTTGGTTACGTTTGTAGTTGTTACCTTGATTTTGGCTTTGGTGTCATTTTGATAGTTATGTTTACATTATAATTGTAAACAATGAAACGGTAAGATGCAAAAATTTAAGTAAACATGACCAACATATTTTTAATTCAACTTCCATCCGGCGATTGCAATTGGTTAAATATGCGATACAGACCCTGAACTCTATTGTAAAAATGTGTGTTTCTACATTTATTGTTTGTTCTATTTTAAGTTATGCTTAAATCTACCATGTTGACTTTGGTTAGGTTTGTAGTTATGTTACCCTGATTTTGGCTATGGTGTCATTTTGATAATTGTTTTCTTTACATTATATTTGTAAATAATGAAACGGTAAGATGCAAAGACTTAAGTCAACATGACCAACATCTTTTTAGAGTTCCATCCAGCGATTGCAATTGGTTAAATACACGATGCGCACCCTGAACTCTACTGTAAAAATGTGTGTT
>NC_084568.2:35260000-35287500 GCF_033978685.3 Nerophis lumbriciformis | reverse complement strand
CGTGGCACCAGAGCCCCACGGAGCGACTCCGCAAAATTAATGATTTAATAAGAGAAAAAAAAAAAAAAAAAGGTGCATGAAAGGTATTCATTTGTCACCTCGTGACGGCTCCCACGAGGCGCGCGGATTGAGATGCGTCAAGCGATCCCGCAGGACGCCGTCACTCAATAGGCGGCAATCAAGCCTGGAGTGAAGGCGAAGACGCGGAGGGGTTGGAGGCAGGGGCGCCGAAAAGGGGAGGTAAAGGAGACGGATTATAGGGGCCCATGATAGAGGGGGGGCCAGAGAGGCCCCTAATGATGATGAAATTATAATACAGAAAATATAATGACACTGTGTTGGGGGCCCTGTAAAGATTATTTTCATGGGGCCCAAAATCCCTAGCAGCGCCCCTGGTTGGAGGGGACATGTCTGCTTGGAGAGCGCGTCAATTTACGCACGCCTGGCTTTTTTTATTTATTTTATATATATATATATATATATATATATATATATATATATATATATATATATATATGATCGTGATGCAACCTGCAGTAATGCTTTAAATCATCTGTTATGCGCTCGCGCCTGCGGTCCACGCACATCACGTCACGCAGGGAAGTAGCGGTTGGAGTTGGAAAACTGCCGCCGTGCAACAAAGAGTTGAGGGCCGCGACGCAATGATGGCTGACCTGAGGGGGGGGCCACTTGTAACCGTCAATCCACGTCAATGTGATGACGTCATAGCCTCGTGTTTTGCTGTGTGTATGTTTCACTAACAGATTCATGATGACTTCCTTTGAAATCAAGGTGACAAGCAGATAACGTGCACACAAAAATACACGCAAATTTATTTTTGAATGATCAGATATTAGAGTTAGAATACATGAAGAACATTGTTTTGTTTTGTTTTTTTCAAAAATTGAAAGAAGAAAATAAATTTAGCCAGAAAGTGCTTTACTATTTACAGCCTTTCGTAGGCGAGATTAAAAGACAGGACTGGCCAAGTTAAAAGATGTAGCAGGCCACAGTAAAACATGTAGCAGGCCAAAGTAAAATATGTAGCAGGTCAGTTTTAAAATAGGTAACAGGCCACATTAAAGATGTAGCAGGCCACGGTAAAAAGATGTAGCAGGCCACAGTAAAAAGATGTAGCAGGCGAGATTAAAAGACAGGACTGGCCAAGTTAAAAGATGTAGCAGGCCAAAGTAAAATATGTAGCAGGTCAGTTTTAAAATATGTAAAAGGCCACATTAAAGATGTAGCAGGCCACAGTAAAAAGATGTAGCAGGCCACAGTAAAAATATGTAGCAGGCGAGATTTGAAATACGTAGCAGGCCACTTTGCAATATGTAGCTGGCCACATACAAGATGTAGCAGGCCACAGTAAAAGATGTAGCAGGCTAATGTAAAATACGTAGCAGGCCAATGTAAAATATGTAGCAGGCCATATTTAAAATATGTAGCAGGCCACATAAAATATGTAGCGGGCCACATAAAATATGTAGCGGGCCACATAAAAGATGTAGCAGGCCAATTTTAAAATACGTAGCAGGCCACTTTACAATATGTAGCTGGCCACCTAAAATATGTAGCAGGCCACATAAAATATGTAGCAGGCCACGTAAAATATGTAGCAGGCCACATAAAAGATGTAGCAGGCCACATAAAAGATGTAGCGGGCCACAGTAAAAAGATGTAGCAGGCCAATGAAAAATATGTAGCAGGCCATTTTAAAATATGTAGCAGGCCACATAAATATGTAGCAGGCCACATAAAGATGTAGCAGGCTACATTAAAAGATGTAGCAGGCTAATTTAAAAGGTGTAGCAGGCCACAATAATGAATGTAGTCGATAAGGGATGTAGTAGGTCACGTTAAAAGATGTAGCAGGCCACATTTAAAGGTGTAGCAGGCCACATGAAGGGATGCAGCAGGCCACTTTAAAGATTTAGCAGGCCACATAAGATGTAGCAGACCACTTTAAAAGATGTAGCAGGCTAATTTAATAGGTGTAACAGACCACGATAAGGGATGTAGTCGATAAGGGATGTAGCAGGTCACATTTAAAGGTGTAGCAGGTCACGTTAAAACATGTAGCAGGCCAAATTAAAACATGTAGCAGGCCACATTAAAACATGTAGCAGTCCACATTAAAACATGCTACAGGCCACGTAAAACATGTAGCAGGCTAATTTAAAAGGTGTAGCAGGCCACGACAATGGATGTAGTCGATAAGGGATGTAGTAGGTCACATTAAAAGATGTAGCAGGCCACATTTAAAGGTGTAGCAGGCCACATGAAGATGTAGCAGACCACTTTAAAAGACGTAGCAGGCTAATTTAAAAGGTTTAACAGACCACGATAAGGGATGTAGTCGATAAGGGATGTAGCAGGCCACTAATAAAGGTTTAGCAGGCCACATTAAGGGATATAGCAGGCCACTTTAAAACATGTGGCAGGCCACATAAAAACATGTAGCAGACCACCTTAAAACATGTAGCAAGCTACTGTAAAACATGTAGCAGGACACATTCAAACATGTAGCAGGCCACATTAAAACATGTAGCAGGCCAGCTTAAATGGTGTGGTGGACCAAATGAAAAGATACGACAGGCTAATTTAAAATATATAGCAGGCTACATAAAGTGCCGGATCACCATAAATGAATTGATGATTTGATGAGGTGTCGAACCTCAATTATGCGTTGGGCCAACTTGAATGATGTGGGGGACCACATAAATTGATGCGCCGAATCACATTAAAAGACATGGCGGGCAAAGTTAAATGACGTGGCGGGCCAACATAAATGAAATGGCAGGTTACGTTAAAATTTGTAGCTGACCACTTTAAAAGATATAACTGGCCACATTACATGGTGTGGTATACCAAATTAAAATATGTGGCAGGCCATTTTAACAGATGTAGCAGGCCACTTTAAATGGCGTGGTTGACCAAATTAAAAGATGTGGCAGGCTACATAAAGCTATGTGCTGGATCACAATAAATTAATTGATGATTTAATGAGGTGCCAAACTGCTTGCAATTACGTGGTGGGCCAACTTAAATAATGCCAAATCACATTTAATGACAAGTTAAATGACGTACTGAACCGCGTAAAATGGTGTGGAGGGCCACAATGAATGATATGGAAAGTAACATTAAAATATGTAGCAGGTCACTTTAAAAGATATAGCTGGCCAATTTAAATTGTGTGGTATACCAAGTTAAAAAAAGTGGCAGCACACTTTGAATGATCTGGTGGACTAAATAAAAAAATGGGGCAGGCCACATTGAGAGACATAGCAGGCTACATGAAATGACGTGCTGGATCACATTAAATTATTTTAATGAGGTGCCGAACCGCATGCAATTATGGGGTGGGCCAACTTAAATGACGTGGGGGACCACATAAATAACGGGCCGAATCACATTTAAAGAACCGCTTAAAAAGATGTGGCAGGTTTCGTTAGAGGATGTAGCAGACTAAATTAAAAGATGTGGCAGGCCACTTTAAAATATGTAACAGACTAAATTAAAAGATGTAGCAGACTAAACTAAAAGATGTGGCAGACTAAATTAATAGATGTCGCAGACTAAATTAAAAGATGTGGCAGGCCACAATAAAATATATGGCAGACTAAATTAAAAGATGTGGCAGGCCACAATAAAAGATGTGGCAAACTAAATTAAAATATGTGGCAAACTAAATTAAAATATGTGGCAGACTAAATTAAAAGATGTGGCAGACTAAATTAAAAGATGTGGCAAACTAAATTAAAATATGTGGCAGACTAAATTAAAAGATGTAGCAGACTAAACTAAAAGATGTTGCAGGCTAAATTAAAAAATGAAGCAGACTAAATTAAAATATGGGGCAGGCCACATTAAAGGATGTGGCAGACTAAATTAAAAGATGTGGCAAACTAAATTAAAATATGTGGTAGACTAAATTAAAAGATGTAGCAGACTAAACTAAAAGATGTTGCAGGCCACAATAAAACATGTGGCAGACTAAATTAAAAGATGAAGCAGACTAAATTAAAAGATGTGGCAGGCCACCATAAAAGATGTGGCAGACTAAATTAAAAGATGTGGCAAACTAAATTAAAATATGTGGCAGACTAAATTAAAAGATGTAGCAGACTAAACTAAAAGATGTTGCAGGCCACAATAAAATATGTGGCAGACTAAATTAAAAGATGAGGCAGACTAAATTAAAAGATGGGGCAAACTAAATTAAAAGATGTAGCAGACTAAATTAAAATATGTGGCAGACTAAATTAAAATATGTGGCAGACTAAATTAAAATATGTAGCAGACTAAACTAAAAGATGTTGCAGGCCACAATAAAATATGTGGCAGACTAAATTAAAAGATGAGGCAGACTAAATTAAATTATGGGGCAGGCCACTTTAAAAGATGTGGCAAACTAAATTAAAAGATGTGGCAAACTAAATTAAAATATGTGGCAGACTAAATTAAAAGATGTAGCAGACTAAATTAAAAGATGTTGCAGGCCACCTTAAATGACGTGCTGAACTGCATAAAATTATGTGGTGTGTTGAATGAAATAGAGTGACAGGCCACTATAAAAGATGGGAGAGGACTACATTAAATGACATGCCGAAACGCATAAATGATGATTTAAATGAAGTGGCGGACCAATTTAAATGATGGCGCCTGCACCCTTGAGTTTGACACTTGTGTATGAGAAAGAGTGCCAAGTATGATTCAAGTGCAGTTAAACACAACCCCAATGCTCCTGTGCATGATGCTACACTAGTTAAACACAACCCCAATCCTCCTGTGCATGATGCTACACTAGTTAAACACAACCCCAATCCTCCTGTGCATGATGCTACACTAGTTAAACACAACCCCAATGCTCCTGTGCATGATGCTACACTAGTTAAACACAACCCCAATCCTCCTGTGCATGATGCTACACTAGTTAAACACAACCCCAATCCTCCTGTGCATGATGCTACACTAGTTAAACACAACCCCAATCCTCCTGTGCATGATGCTACACTAGTTAAACACAACCCCAATCCTCCTGTGCATGATGCTACACTAGTTAAACACAACCCCAATCCTCCTGTGCATGATGCTACACTAGTTAAACACAACCCCAATCCTCCTGTGCATGATGCTACACTAGTTAAACACAACCCCAATCCTCCTGTGCATGATGCTACACTAGTTAAACACAACCCCAATCCTCCTGTGCATGATGCTACACTAGTTAAACACAACCCTAATCCTCCTGTGCATGATGCTACACTAGTTAAACACAACCCAAAATGGAATCATCGCTTAGTCTTACCTTAGTTTTTGGTGATACTACAAACGATTTGGTCCGATACTGGTGCCTATGTTCAAGATCAATGATTATTAATTGATTGATTATTTTGAGCAACATAACTGAACACAAGTAAAACTGACGACATTATTGGCCCTTTTTTTCCTGAATTGTACAATCGAACATTTGGCGCGTAATAGGTGCAATGCTTACAGTATTATCATGTTTTAGGGCGCAGCAAAAGACTGAACTGACTAGCCAACACACCATAAACTAAACACTAGGGCCATCTAGCGTCTAGGGACTTACAACTTTGATCAAGACTCAGAAATGTTATGATAAAATAATACAGCAGTTATAATAATTTTTAGATGTTGCAATAAAAAAAAATAATAAAAAAAAATAATACAAACTCTTAATAGTGTGATACTACAAAAGGTTTGGGCTGATTCTGGTGCATGTGTTCAAGATCATTTGATAATTAATGAATTGATTATTTTGAGCAAAATTGTGCAAAATAACTGAACACAAGTAAAACTGACGACATTATTGGCCCTTTTTTCCGGAATTGTACAATCGAACTTTTGGCGCGTAATAAAAGCAATGCTTACAGTATTAACATGTTTTAGGGCGCAACAAAAGACTGAACTGACTAGCCAACACACCATAAACTAAACACTAGGGCCATCTAGCGTCTAGGGACTTAAAACTGTGATCGAGACTCAGAAATGTTATGATAAAATAATACAGCAGTTATAATAATTTTTAAGATGTTGCAATAAAAAATTAAAAATAAATAAAAACTATTAATAATGTGATACTACAAACGATTTGGGCTGATACTGGTGCATATGTTCAAGATCATTGATTACTAATTGATTGATTATTTTGAGCAAAATTGTGCAAAATAACGGAGCACAAGTAAAACTGTCGACATTATTGGCCCTTTTTTCCGGAATTGTATAATCAAACTTTTGGCGCGTAATAAAAGCAATGCTTACAGTATTAACATGTTTTAGGGCGCAACAAAAGACTGAACTGACTAGCCAACACACCATAAACTAAACACTAGGGCCATCTAGCGTCTAGAGACTTAAAACTGTGATCAAGACTCAGAAATGTTATGATAAAATAATACAGCAGATATAATAATTTTTAAGATGTTGCAATAAAAAAAAAAAAATAAATAAAAAAAATAATACAAACTATTAATAGTGTGATACTACAAACGGTCTGGGCTGATACAGGTGCATATGTTCAAGATCATTTGATTAATAATGAATTGATTATTTTGAGCAATAGTGCAAAATAACTGAACACAAGTAAAACTGACAACATTATTGGCCCTTTTTTCCTGAATTGTATAATCGAACTTTTGGCGCGTAATAAAAGCAATGCTTACAGTATTAACATGTTTTAGGGTGCAACAAAAGACTGAACTGACTAGCCAACACACCATAAACTAAACACTAGGGCCATCTAGCGTCTAGGGACTTAAAACTGTGATCGAGACTCAGAAATGCTATGATAAAATAATACAGCAGTTATAATAATTTTTAAGATGTTGCAATAAAAAAAATAAAAAATACAAAAAAAAAATAATACAAACTATTAATAGTGTGATACTACAAACGGTCTGGGCTGATACTGGTGCATATGTTCAAGATCATTTGATTAATAATGAATTGATTATTTTGAGCAATAGTGCAAAATAACTGAACACAAGTAAAACTGACAACATTATTGGCCCTTTTTTCCTGAATTGTACAATCGAACTTTTGGCGCGTAATAAAAGCAATGCTTACAGTATTAACATGTTTTAGGGTGCAACAAAAGACTGAACTGACTAGCCAACACACCATAAACTAAACACTAGGGTCCTCTAGCGTCTAGAGACTTAAAACTGTGATCGAGACTCAGAAATGTTATGATAAAATAATACAGCATTTATAATAATTTTGAAGATGTTGCAATAAAAAATAAAAATAAAATAAAAACTATTAATAGTGTGATACTACAAACGATTTGGGCTGATACTGGTGCCTATGTTCAAGATCATTGATTACTAATTGATTGATTATTTTGAGCAAAATAGTGCAAAATAACTGAACACAAGTAAAACTGACGACATTATTGGCCCTTTTTTCCGGAATTGTACAATCGAACTTTTGGCACGTAATAAAAGCAATGCTTACATAACAATAATGTGATACTACAAACGATTTGGGCTGATACTAGTGCCTATGTTCAAGATCATTGGATATTAATTGATTGATTATTTTTGAGCAAAATAGTGCAAAATAACTGAACACAATTAAAACTGACGACATTATTTGCCCTTTTTTCCTGAATTGTACAATCCGACATTTGGTGCGTAATAAGTGCAATGCTTACAGTATTAACATGTTTTAGGGCGCAACAAAAGACTGAACTGACTAGCCAACACACCATAAACTAAACACTAGGGCCATCTAGCGACTAGATCGAGACTCAGAAATGTTATAATGAAATAATACAGCAGTTATAATAATTTTTAGATGTTGCAATTAAAAAATAAAAATAAAAATAAAAAAGTCTTAATAGTGTGATACTACAAACAATTTTGACCGATACTGGTGCATATGTTCAAGATCATTGATTATTAATTGTGTGTTTTCAGCAAAAGAGTGCAAAATAATTGAACACAAAGTAAAAGCGACTACATTATCGGCCATTTTTTCCTGAATTGTTAACAAAAAAAGGACAAAAAATTTTTTTTTTTTGTAAATCATCGTTGTATCGATCATATACTGATACTGTACTTGGTGTCATTACTGTCGATACTGTATGTATGTCTCTATCCGCCCTCCTCTTGACGGTTTTCAATGTTTTCTAGTATCCTCCTATGGAGTGTAGTGTAGCGTCTTCCTTGCTCTCGAGTCCTCCAGTGATAATGGTACTTGCAAAGAATGTAGTTTATTAGATCATTGATTTAGAAGTTGTCATTAACATGGATTATGGCGATATAACGATGGTGTTAAAAAGCCGGGTCCTGTGTGGGGGACTTTCGGCTACCTTGGTCAGCGACTCCCTTTCAGCACCACGGACAGCTCTTTGACGCTGACACAGAGGCACTCTTTGAAAATGTGGTGTTGGGCCAATTGTTGTCGCGGCTGTGCAGGCGTAATTAGACACGGTCCCACTCCGATAAGATCTGATCAGGATCGCGCGTCCGGGTTTCACACTAAATTAGGCAAATTCAGGCCGTTTCATGGAGACTTTACTGATATGAGACCATTTTACCACGCAGCGAGTGAGAGCGGAGATGAAAGTGTCCATTTTTGCTCATTAACGTGATTGGAAAAAGTGATATCACCATTTAGTATCAGCAAAATGTCATACTATGAAGGCAGTGTGTTCCTTGAAGTATTATTTTCTGTAAAAAAAAAAGAAGAAAAAAGCAATGTCTTGCATTGCTTTGTAAATCCCTCAAAATCTGCCAGGTGGCCAATTTCTGTGTCAATTTGAAGGCATACACTGTAAAAAAAACAAAAAAACATAGATTTTACTAACAAATTATAGCGACTTTTTTTGTTTACTGTAAAATTTACCATTTTATTTTTAAGCCATGAATTACTGTAACTTAAAAAAAAAAGAAAAAATAGTAGGACTTATTTTTACAGTACAATTCTTGCACTTTTTTTTTTTTTACATTGCAACTTAATCAGGGGTTTATGCATTTATGGTCCTTTGATTAGTCAAACTAACTGACTTCAAACTTTTCTACAAACTAAAACTTAGACTTGTTTTGTTGTCTATGTTTTAGTTCTATACTATTGCTTCCATTTCATTTCCTGTGCTTTTAGTTTGTTATTTCCACTTCCTGTTGGGCTCTCCTGCTTACAGCTTTACCTTGGCTCAGTGCGCTCGTTCCTCACCTGTTCCCAGTTTGGAGCCTCACCTGCTATGTTAGGTTCATTCTCTATCTTGTTTTTCTTCATGTCGGTCAGGCCTCTATTTTTGGGGGCATTTATTTTTTTTTATTTTTTTTAAGTGTTTCGGACTCACCTGTGGTCCACTGCGTCAACTACGCTGCTGCAACACTCTCCCTCCCCCACACACAATTAAATATGCATTGATTCACATGCACGTTGCCTTCCGTCCCTGCGTCCTGGGGTCTATTATTATAATAGCTACTGCCCACGAGCAGAGAGGGATACTAACTGTTACTGCCAAGTACAGGAAGTCCAGATTAGTTTGCAAACAAGAAAATGTGTTTATTTGGAGACTTTATAGACAAGGTGAAACGTGCACCAATTATTGTTTTGTTGAACACCTGTAAAGTGTCTGGGTTACTTGTTGCCTCATCCCTCACTTAAAGCAAGAGTGAAGAATGAACTATTGATCTGAGTCCGAAAAAAATGGATGATTCAGTATTATCTGCTCTCCTGAATGATTCAGTCACACGCAGGATTCTCACAGTAATGAGGCAAAAATACAGCTGGCTTAACTATTTGACTCAGTCTATTGATGGAGACGGTGGCACACTGATTATAGTAGTTCTTCTCATTGAGGAGAAAAAAACCTTTTACAGACCATTTGTCTATAAAATTGTTATAAGTACACCTCTGCATAACATTGTGTCTTTATTCAAGTTAAAAAAAAAACAAGACGAAAAAAACATGGATTAACTTACAACACAGAACAACTTTGTTAACATTGTTGGCTTATTCCTAAACAGAAAAGTGTTAAAACGCATCCATTTGCCTGGAATTAAAAAATAAATAAAAATAAAAATCCTTATTTAAAAGACAAACATTTTTTGACCGCCTTGAGTCATTTTGAACTGAAATTAAATAAACTCAATAAATAATGAATTCAAATTGATAACAATAATAATAATAATAATATTAATAGATTTTATTTGTAAAAAGCACTTTATATTGAGTAAAAAACCTCAAAGTGCTACAGTGCATAAAAATAAATACAATAAAAATAAAAATAAATATATTAAAAAAATAAATACAAATAAAAGCTAGAAAAGCCAAATAGCTAAAACTAGTATGCATATATCAAAAAAAAAAAAAGGCTTTTTTAAAAATAAGGGTTTTTAAGCCTTTTTTAAAATACACAGTCTGTGGTGCCCTCAAGTGGTCAGGGAGAGCATTCCACAGACTGGGAGCGGCGAAGCAGAAAACCCGGTCTCCCATTGTTTGTAGCTTTGTCCTCGGAGTTTGGAGGAGATTAGCCTGTCCGGAGCGAAGGTGTCATGTGGAGGATTTGAGGGTGAGTAGTTCTTTGAGGTAGAGGGGGGCATTTCCATGGAGGCACTGGTGGGTTAGTAGGGAGACTTTGAATTCAATCCTGAGTGGAACAGGAAGCCAGTGAAGGGATTTGAGAGTTGGTGTGATATGGTCGTATTTCCACACTCTCATCAGGATCCTAGCAGCACTATTCTGTACATATTGTAGCTTCTGGATGTTTTTGCTGGGGATCCCGACAAGAAAATTAACTCAGGAGACACTTTCACCAACAAAACCAAGGAATAAAACAATTTGTGCTGATTTTTTGTTTTGTTTTGTTTTTATGATTAAAAATGAGGAAGGCAGGAAAAGTGATGACTGGGCAGCGCAGCATTTCTACGGGAAGTTTGGGATGTCTACTTTTTATTCGACACAGTGCTAAACTAAGTGAAAAAAGTAAGGCGTGATTTCCGCGTTGACGTAACCGTGGACGGAGTCACATATTAGGCTGATAAAACTTAATCCGCCGTTAAACGCAGAATAACAAGGAAATTTACATGAATGTGAGTGAAATGTTGTCGTCGTGAGGAGAAGGAACCTTTGTTTGGGAAAATATTATGTCCACGGGCGCTCGTTTATCCGCGACACGCACTGAAGTAAACAATGTTAAAGTTAAAGTAAAAGTACCAATGATTGTCACGCACACACCATACTTGCCAACCTTGAGACCTCCAATTTCGGGAGGTGGGGGGTGGGGGCGGGGGGCGTGGTTGGGGCGGGGGCGTGGTTAAGAGGGGAGGAGTATATTTACAGCTAGAATTCACCAAGTCAAGTATTTCATATATATATATATATATATATATATATATATATATATATATATCCCCGTGACCCCGAAGGGAATAAGCGGTAGAAGATGGATGGATATATATATATATATATATATATATATATATATATATATATATATATATATATATATATATATATATATATATATATATATATATATAAATAAATAAAAGAAATACTTGGATTTCAGTGTTCATTTATTTACACATATACACACTCATCTACTCATTGTTGAGTTAAGGGTTGAATTGTCCATCCTTGTTCTATTCTCTGTCACTATCTTTCTAACCATGCTGAACACCCTCTCTGATGATGCATTGATGTGTGGCACGCACAAAAGTGCTTTCATCAAATGCACTAGATGGCAGTATTGTCCTGTTTAAGAGTGTCACAACATTGCTGTTTACGGCAGACGAACTGCTTTACTGTAGACGTTGTTTATATTGTGGGAAAGCGGACTCAGGTCCGCATGGAGCTGGAGGGGGCGTGGCCTCCAGCTCCGCCTGAATTTCGGGAGATTTTCGGGAGAAATTTTGTCCCGGGAGGTTTTGGGGAGAGGCGCTGAATTTCGGGAGTCTCCCGGAAAATCCGGGAGGGTTGGCAAGTATGCACACACACTAGGTGTGGCGAAGTTATTCTCTGCATTTGACCCATCACCCTTGATCACCCCCTGGGAGGTGAGGGGAGTAGTGAGCAGCAGCAGTGGCCATGCCCAGGAATCATTTTTGGTGCAGGTGGAGGAGGTCACTAGAAACAGCGACGCCAAAGCTAGCAGGAACAACCCACACAGCCGCAACACATTTCATCTGCTTGTGTTGTTGTGAACGACATCACGGATGTAACAGCCATGTACAAACAGTGGTCGCATATTTACAACAGCAGCACGGCACACTTCCCCCGCCCTTCACAATAACAGCGCGGTGCGCCACATCCGGTCAGACTGCGCTAACAAAATAACGGTTTCAAAAGTGAATAAATGTGAGGATTTTTGCATTTAATTAAATTGGTAAAATAAGTGAATCATATTGTTTGTTTATTCTTTACAACTATATTTTTTGGGACGGCGTGGCGCTGTTGGGGGAGTGGCCGTGCCAGCAACCGGACAGTTCCTGGTTCGATCCCCACCCGAGACCAACCTAGTCACGTCCGTTGTGTCCTTGAGCAAGACACTTCACCCTTGCTCCTGATGGGTGGTGGTTAGCTGCCTTGCATGGCAGCTCCCTCCATCAGTGTGTGAATGTGTGTGTGAATGAGTGAATGTGGAAATAGTGTCAAAGAGCACTATACAAGTATAACCCATTTATTTTAAGTTGAGTTTTGGTGCTACAACAAATATTCATGTTTGAATAGTCCTGACTACAATATCACTCTAGGGTTGTATGGTATACCGGTACTAGTATAGTATCGCAGTACAAATGAATCAAAAACTGTACTGTACTCTGTTTGAAAAGTACCAGTTCGCCTTATTTTTTTTTTTACAGGCATGACTGCGAGTCGTGACATTGCTAGTTTTCCGAGCAGAGGAGCATGTTCGGCAGCGCACACACACAGAGTACTTACAAGCAGACACAGTGTGTAGACAGAAAAGGGCGAACAGACACATTTTGACTTAAAAAGTAAAAATAAAGGTGAAGTTATAACACTGAAATGCCCTCAGGAAGAGGTGCTTTAAGACATGGCCATCCGCAGTCATTATTGTTTTAGCTACTTCTAAATCACTAATCCTCGCCTCCATAGTGACAAATAAAGTATGTTTCTTACAAGTAGCATTATCACTGGAGGACGAGGAATAGCTAAACATGCTTTACTACACACTGTCGGAGCATACAATAGCTCACCGGCGTCACAATGTCGTTGGTGTATCCACACCTAACATGCACTGTAATGATACCAAGTGCAATACCGTATCTAGTCGATACTACTACGATTACATCGATATTTTTTATTGTCGCAAAATCTTTTTTCCTTTTTTTTTAATTCATATGTTTATAAACTCAGGAAATACGTCCCTGGACTCATGAGGACTTTGAATATGACCAATGTATGATCCTGTAACTACTTGGTATCAGATCGATACCTACATTTGTGGTATCATCCAAAACAAATGTAAAGTATCAAAGAAGAGAAGAATAAGTGACTATTATATTTTAACAGAAGTGTAAATAGAACATGTTAAAACAAAGTAAGCAGATATTAACAGTAAATGAACAAGTAGAATAATAATCCCTTTTTACAGCTTGTCCTTTATAATGTTGACAAAATACAAACCCCGTTTCCATATGAGTTGGGAAATTGTGTTAGATGTAAATATAAACGGAACACAATGATTTGCAAATCCTTTTCAACCCATATTCAGTTGAATATGCTAGAAAGACAACATATTTTATGTTCTAACTCATAAACGTTATTTTTTTTTTGCAAATAGTAATTAACTTAGAATTTCATGGCTGCAACACGTGACAAAGTAGTTGGGAAAGGGCATGTTCACCACTGGCCTTTCCTTTTAACAACACTCAGTAAACGTTTTGGAACTGAGGAGCCACATTTTTGAAGCTTCTCAGGTGGAATTCTTTCCCATTCTTGCTTGATGTACAGCTTAAGTTGTTCCGTTGTGCTATTTTAGGCTTCATAATGCGCCACACATTTTCAATGGGAGACAGGTCTGGACTACAGGCAGGCCAGTCTAGTACCCGCACTCTTTTACTATGAAGCCACGTTGATGTAACACGTGGCTTGGCATTGTCTTGCTGAAATAAGCAGGGGCGTCCATGGTAACGTTGCTTGGACGGCAACATATGTTGCTCCAAAACATGCATGTACCTTTCAGCATTAAATGCGCCTTCACAGATGTGTAAGTTACCCATGTCTTGGGCACTAATACACCCCCATACCATCACACATGCTGGCTTTTACACTTTGCGCCTATAACAATCCGGATGGTTCCTTTCCTCTTTGGTCCGGAGGACACGACGACCACAGTTTCCAAAAACAATTTGAAATGTGGACTCGTCAGACCACAGAACACTTTTCCACTTTGTATCAGTCCATCTTAGATGAGCTCAGGCCCAGCGAAGCCGACGGCGTTTCTGGGTGTTGTTGATAAACGGTTTTCGCCTTGCATAGGAGAGTTTTAACTTGCACTTACAGATGTAGCGACCAACTGTAGTTACTGACAGTGGGTTTCTGAAGTGTTCCTGAGTCCATGTGGTGATATCCTTTACACACTGATGTCGCTTGTTGATGCAGTACAGCCTGAGGGATCGAAGGTCACGGGCTTAGCTGCTGTACGTGCAGTGATTTCTCCAGATTCTCTGAACCCTTTGATGATATTACGGACCGTAGATGGTGAAATCCCTAAATTCCTTGCAATAGCTGGTTGAGAAAGGTTTTTCTTAAACTGTTCAACAATTTGCTCACGCATTTGTTGACAAAGTGGTGACCCTCACCCCATCCTTGTTTGTGAATGACTGAGCATTTCATGGAATCTACTTTTATACCCAATCATGGCACCCACCTGTTCCCAATTAGCCTGCTCACCTGTGGGATGTTCCAAATAAGTGTTTGATGAGCATTCCTCAACTTTGTCAGTCTTTTTTGCCACCTTTCCCAACTTCTTTGTCACGTGTTGCTGGCATCAAATTCTAAAGTTAATGATTATTTGCAGAAAAAAAAAAGTTTATCAGCTTGAACATCAAATATGTTGTCTTTGTAGCACATTCAACTGAATATGGGTTGAATATTTATATTTACATCTAGCACAATTTCCCAACTCATATGGAAACGGGGTTTGTAATAGAATGATGCATGACACAATATGTTACTGCATAGACTAATTAGGAGTCTTTGTTTGTTTACTTACTACTAAAAGACAAGTTGTCTAGTTTGTTCACTATTTTATTTAAGGACTAAATTGCAATAATAAACATATGTTTCATGTACCCTAAGATTTTTTTGTTAAAATAAAGCCAATATTGCCATTGTTTTGCGGTGCCCTTTATTTAGAAAAGTATGGGGACAACCCTTTATCACTCCAAATAACTGCGATTGCCGGTGCTTGCCGTGATGCCGCAGCCCTCCCGCGGGGTCATTCCACCACTCAAGTGTTGACAAGCAGCTCATTTGCTGGTGCAAAAGAGCCTCCGAGTGTGTCCTCAAATGTTATCTTTTTGTCATCCCTGTTCCCACCTGCTGATGGGTCGCCCCTCTTCCTCCTCCTCCTCCTCCTCGTCATCCGTCTCCAGATGGCCTCAGTTCTGTCGCCGCGCTTTGTCACACTAATCTCAGCCACAACGGTGACTCACACACACACACACACACACACTTACGAATTCATGCACGCTCGCACACTCTCCCCGAAAATATTCCTAAATGCATGCGTGCAGCCGTTTGCGAGCGTGCGGAGGCTCATTGACTTTTACTCACACAAAACGCGCACAAAAAAAAAAAAAGGTCCCGAGTCCCAAAGTCGGACGTGCCTTTTTGATGAAACGTCACACACAATCGCCCCCTCCTCCGTCTCCCCTGTTAAGCACTAAACAATGGTGTTTGACTTTCATGGCTTTCGCAGTAACATCAGGGTATTTTTTTTTTTATTATTAAATATTATGCACACTCCGGAACTCTCTCTGTCTGGAGGCTCCGGTTGTAAAGCCCATTGACGGGAGACAAAGTGAATAAAAGCTTCGACTTGCAATGCGGTTTTAAGTGCGGCATTAAGTCCGCATGCATAAGGCACTCTGGGCAAGTAATCACACATTCGCCAACGCCTCCGCGTGTGACCCGCTTGGTTCCGTCCAGAGGCGTTAAATTGCCGGGTTGCATGTGGCGTTTGTTTTGGATTCGCGCGACGGCCAAGCAGTTTGCGCGTAGCATTAAAAAAACGAGCGATAACGAGTTTGAGCAGAAAATGTCATATTGTTGTTCCAACCATTCGAAATTGAGTGATAGAAAAGTAAACAAAAGTAAATAACGAGTAATGTACATTTTGGAAGTTTGTGTAAACTATTATAAATAAAAATGGTATAGGGCACAAACCTTCTCTTGTTGCACAATGAGATGTAAACATTGGATCATCAAAACAAAAATGAGTACTGTAAATTTTGGAAGTTTGTATAAACTATTATAAATGAAAATAATATAGTGTACATAACATGTTACGACTATGAAGCGTAAGTGTGCAAAATAAGCTAAAACAGATCGCATGCTAACAGTTAGCATGTGTCAAATACTAGGTTATATGACTCTGAGGCGTTCGGTGGGAAAAAGAGGAGGGTTTCATGTGACAGCACATCCATTTTTCTTCTTCACGGCTAAATTGACACTACGATCAAGCAGTTTGAGCGTATCATTAAAACGAGCGAGAAATGAGCAGAAAATGTTGTATTGCTGTTCCAACCGTTCGAAATTGAGTGATAGAAAAGTAAAAAAAAAAATAAAATAACGAGTAATGTACATTTTGCAAGTCTGTATAAACTATTATAAAAAAAAAAATGGTATAGTTTACAAACCTTCTCTTGTTGCACAATGAGATGTAAACATTGGATCATCAAAACAAAAATAACGAGTACTGTAAATTTTGGAAGTTTGTATAAACCATTATAAATGAAAATAACAGTACATAACATGTTATGACTATGAAGCGTAAGTGTGCAAAATTAGCTAAAACAGTAAGCATGCTAACAGTTAGCATGGGTCAACTACCAAGTTATAAGACTGAGGCGTTCGGCTGCAAAACTGGCTCAAAATATTGGCATGCTACTGTTAGCATGCTGCTGTGAGCTTGCGTCAAGTACAAAGTTGCATGACTATGAAGCGTATACGTGCAAAATGACCTTGAACGGTCCGCATGCTAACAGTTAGCACGTGTCAAATACTAGGTTATATGACTCTGAGGCGTTCAGCTGCAAAACTGGCTCAAAATGTTGGCATGCTACTGTTAGCATGCATCAAGTACAAAATCGTATGACTATGAAGCGTATACGTGCAAAATGACCTTGAACGGTTCACATGCTAACAGTTAGCACGTGTCAAATACTAGGTTATATGACTCTGAGGCGTTCAGCTGCAAAACTGGCTCAAAATGTTGGCATGCTACTGTTAGCATGCTGCTGTGAGCATGTGTCAAGTACAAAGTTGCATGACTATGAAGCGTATACGTGCAAAGTGACCTTGAACGGTTCGCAGACTAACAGTTAGCACGTGTCAAATACTAGGTCATATGACTTAGGCGTTCGGCTGCAAAACTGGCTCAAAATGTTGGCATGTTACTGTTAGCATGCATTAAGCACAAAGTTGTATGACTATGACGCGTATATGTGCAAAATGACCTTGAACGGTTCGCATGCTAACAGTTAGCATGTGTCATATACTAGGTTATATGACTCTGAGGCATTCGGTGGGAAAAAGAGGAAGGTTTGCATGTGACGTCACAGCCATTTTTCTTCTCCATGGCTAAATGGACACGACGGCCAAGCAGTTTGAGCGCAGCATTAAAACAAATGACAGTGCGGGTCGAGTTTGAGCAGAAAATGTCGTATTGCTGTTCCAATCGTTCGAAATTGAGTGATAGAAAAGCAAAACGAAAATAAATAACGAGTAATGTATATTTTGGAAGTTTGTGTAAACTATTATAAATAAAAATGATATAGTGTACAAACCTTCTCTTGTTGCACAATGAGATGTAAACATTGGATCATCAAAACAAAAATGAGTACTGTAAATTTTGGAAGTTTGTATAAACTATTGTAAATGAAAATAATATAGTATACATAACATGTTACGACTATTATGCGTAAGTGTGCAAAATTAGCTAAAACAGTAAGCATACTAACAGTTAGCATGGGTCAACTACCAAGTTATAAGACTGAGGCGTTCGGCTGCAAAACTGTTCAAAATGTTGGCATGCTACTGTTAGCATGCGTTAAGCACAAAGTTGTATGACTATGACGCGTATATGTGCAAAATGACCTTGAACGGTTCGCATGCTAACAGTTAGCATGTGTCAAATACTAGGTTATATGACTCTGAGGCATTCGGTGGGAAAAAGAGGAGGGTTTGCATGTGACGTCACAGCCATTTTTCTTCTCCATGGCTAAATTGACACGACGGCCAAGCAGTTTGAGCGCAGCATTAAAACAAATGACAGTGCGGGTCGAGTTTGAGCAGAAAATGTCGTATTGCTGTTCCAATCGTTCGAAATTGAGTGATAGAAAAGCAAAACGAAAATAAATAACGAGTAATGTATATTTTGGAAGTTTGTGTAAACTATTATAAATAAAAATGATATAGTGTACAAACCTTCTCTTGTTGCACAATGAGATGGAAACATTGGATCATCAAAACAAAAATAATGAGTACTGTAAATTGTGGAAGTTTGTATAAACTATTATAAATGAAAATAATACAGTGTACATAACATGTTACGACTATGAAGCGTAAGTGTGCAAAATAAGCTAAAACAGTTTGCATGCTAACAGTTAGCATGTGTCAAATACTAGGTCATATGACTCTGAGGCGTTCGGTGGATAAAAGAGGAGGGTTTCATGTGACGTTACATCCATTTTTCTTCTTCACGGCTCAATTGACACTACGGTCAAGCAGTTTGAGCGTAGCATTAAAACGAGCAAGAAATGAGCAGAAAATGTCGTATTGGTGTTCCAACCGTTCGAAATTGAGTGATAGAAAAGTAAAAAAAAAAAAAAAAAAACGAGTAGTGTACATTTTGGAAGTCTGTATAAACTATTATAAATAAAAATGGTATAGTGTACAAACCTTCTCTTTTTGCACAATGAGATGTAAACATTGGATCATCAAAACAAAAACGAGTACTGTAAATTTTGGAAGTTTGTATAAACCATTATAAATGAAAATAGTACAGTGTACATAACATGTTACGACTGTGAAGCGTAAGTGTGCAAAATTAGCTAAAACAGTAAACATGCTAACAGCACGTGTCAAATACTAGGTTATATGACTCTGAGGCGTTCGGTTGGAAAAAGAGGAGGGTTGCATGTGACGTCACATCCATTTTTCTTCTTCACGGCTAAATTGACACGACGGCCAAGCAGTTTGAGCGTAGCATTAAAACGAGCGAGTGCGAGTGTCGAGTTTGAGCAGAAAATGTCGTATTGCTGTTCCAATCGTTCAAAATTGAGTGATAGAAAAGCAAAACGAAAATTAATAACGAGTGATGTACATTTTGGAAGTTTGTATAAACTGTTATGAATAAAAATGGTATAGTGCACAAACCTTCTCTTGTTGCACAATGAGATGTAAACATTGGATCATCAAAACAAAAATAATGAGTACTGTAAATTTTGGAAGTTTGTATAAACTATTATAAATGAAAATAATACAGTGTACATAACATGTTACGACTATGAAGCGTAAGTGTGCAAAATAAGCTAAAACAGTTTGCATGCTAACAGTTAGCATGTGTCAAATACTAGGTTATATGACTCTGAGGTGTTCGGTGGATAAAAGAGGAGGGTTTCATGTGACGTCACATCCATTTTTCTTCTTCACGGCTCAATTGACACTACGGTCAAGCAGTTTGAGCGTAGCATTAAAACGAGCGAGAAATGAACAGAAAATGTCGTATTGCTGTTCCAACCGTTCGAAATTGAGTGATAGAAAAGTAAAAAAAACAAAAAAAAACTAGTAATGTTCATTTTGCAAGTCTGTACAAACTATTATTAAAAAAATGGTATAGTGTTCAAACCTTCTCTTGTTGCACAATGAGATGTAAACATTGGACCATCAAAACAAAAATAATGAGTACTGTAAATTTTGGAATTTGTATAACCTATTATAAATGAAAATAATACAGTGTACATAACATGTTACGACTATGAAGCGTAAGTGTGCAAAATAAGCTAAAACAGTTTGCATGCTAACAGTTAGCATGTGTCAAATACTAGGTTATATGACTCTGAGGTGTTCGGTGGATAAAAGAGGAGGGTTTCATGTCACGTCACATCCATTTTTCTTCGTCACGGCTAAATTGACACTACGGTCAAGCAGTTTGAGCGTAGCATTAAAACGTGCGAGAAATGAGCAGAAAATGACGTATTGCTGTTCCAACCGTTCAAAATTGAGTGATAGAAAAGTCAAACAAAAATAAATAACGAGTAATGTACATTTTGGAAATTTGTATAAATTATTATGAATAAAAATGGTATAGTGCACAAACCTTCTCTTGTTGCACAATGAGATGTAAACATTGGATCATCAAAACAAAAATGATGAGTACTGTAAATTGTGGAAGTTTGTATAAACCATTATAAATGAAAATAATACAGTGTAAATAACATGTTACGACTATGAAGCTTAAGTGTGCAAAATTGGCTTAAACAGTAAGCATGCTAACAGTTAGCATGTGTCAAATACTAGGTTATATGACTATGAGGCGTTCGGTGGAAAAAAGAGGAGGGTTTCATGTGACGTCACATCCATTTTTCGTCTTCAAGGCTTAATTGACACGACGGTCAAGCAGTTTGCGCGTAGCATTAAAACGAGCGAGTGTCGAGTTTGAGCAGAAAATGTCGTATTGCTGTTCCAACCGTTCGAAATTGAGTGATAGAAAAGTCAAACAAAAATAAATAACGAGTAATGTACATTTTGGAAGTTTGTGTAAACTATTATAAATAAAAATGGTATAGTGCACAAACCTTCTCTTGTTGCACAATGAGATGTAAACATTGGATCATCAAAACAAAAATAACGAGTACTGTAAATTTTGGAAGTTTGTATAAACCATTATAAATGAAAATAACAGTACATAACATGTTACAACTATGAAGCGTAAGTGTGCAAAATTAGCTAAAACAGTAAGCATGCTAACAGCACGTGTCAAATACGAAGTTCTATGACTCTGAGGCGTTCGGTTGGAAAAAGAGGAGGGTTGCATGTGACGTCACATCCATTTTTCTTCTTCACGGCTAAATTGACACGACGGCCAAGCAGTTTGAGCGTAGCATTAAAACGAGCGAGTGCGAGTGTCGAGTTTGAGCAGAAAATGTCGTATTGCTGTTCCAACCGTTCGAAATTGAGTGATAGAAAATCAAAACAAAAATAAATAACGAGTAATGTACATTTTGGAAGTTTGTATAAACTATTATAGATAAAAATGGTATAGTGTACAAACCTTCTCTTGTTGCACAATGAGATGTAAACATTGGATCATCAAAACAAAAATAATGAGTACTATAAATTTTGGAAGTTTGTATAAACTATTATAAATAAAAATAATACAGTGTACATGACATGTTAAGACTATGAAGCGTAAGTGTGCAAAATAAGCTAAAACAGTAAGCATGCTAACAGTTAGCATAGGTCAACTACCATGTTATAAGACTGAGACATTCGACTGCAAAACTGGCTCAAAATGTTGGCATGCTACGGTTAGCATGCTGCTGTGAGCATGCGTTAAGTACAAGTTGCATGACTATGAAGCGTATACGTGCAAAGTGACCTTGAACGGTTCGCATGCTAACAGTTAGCACGTGTCAAATACTAGGTTATATGACTCTGAGGTGTTCAGCTGCAAAACTGGCTCAAAATGTTGGCATGCTACTATTAGCATGCATCAAGTACAAAATCGTATGACTATGAAGCGTATACGTGCAAAATGACCTTGAACGGTTCACATGCTAACAGTTAGCACGTGTCAAATACTAGGTTATATGACTCTGAGGCGTTCAGCTGCAAAACTGGCTCAAAATGTTGGCATGCTACTGTTAGCATGCTGCTGTGAGCATGTGTCAAGTACAAAGTTGCATGACTATGAAGCGTATACGTGCAAAGTGACCTTGAACGGTTCGCAGACTAACAGTTAGCACGTGTCAAATACTAGGTCATATGACTTAGGCGTTCGGCTGCAAAACTGGCTCAAAATGTTGGCATGCTACTGTTAGCATGGGTTAAGCACAAAGTTGTATGACTATGACGCGTATATGTGCAAAATGACCTTGAACGGTTCGCATGCTAACAGTTAGCATGTGTCAAATACTAGGTTATATGACTCTGAGGCATTCGGTGGAAAA
This sequence comes from Nerophis lumbriciformis, assembly GCF_033978685.3. Lineage (NCBI taxonomy): Eukaryota > Metazoa > Chordata > Actinopteri > Syngnathiformes > Syngnathidae > Nerophis > Nerophis lumbriciformis. Next base: position 35,265,097 of record NC_084568.2, on the reverse strand, counting down.
AAGAGGAGGGTTGCATGTGACGTCACAGCCATTTTTCTTCTCCACGGCTAAATTGACACGACGGCCAAGCAGTTTGAGCATAGCATTAAAACGAGTGAGTGTGCGGGTAAATAAAAATGGTATAGTGCACAAACCTTCTCTTGTTGCACAATGAGATGTAAACATTGGATCATCAAAACAAAAATTAGTACTGTACTGGTATGACTTGGCTGGGGTTTGAACTCACAACCTACCCATCTTAGGGCGGACACTGTAACCACTAGGCCACTGAGTATGTTTATAAAGCCAATAATGCTAATTTTTGTGGTCCCCTTTATTTAGAAAAGTATTGAAAAGTATCGAAATACATTTTGGTACCGGTACCAAAATATTGGTATGGGGACCAGCCTAGTGCGAGAGTGTTCTGTTCACCTGTGGTGGTCCACACGGCGCTGGTTTCTTCCGTGTTGGAGGACTGAGTGTGTGAGCAGCTCCATCATGGCTGCTGTCACACGGCAGCTGAAGGTGAAAGTCAATCAGTCTGCAGCTCACATCGCAGCGTATGGAAGCTGACGTCTAGATTTAGAATCTTTTCTTTCCTCCACCTTGTCAGACAAGGGAGTTTGCTGTAAGTCCTCCCAAAGAGAGGGACTGACGTGGATGCCCTGGCTGTCTTGTGGAGATGCAAAGGCTGCTTTTATCAGGATGTAACGATCCAGGAGATTAGACCCAGGGCAGGTTAGCTGTCCTTGCTTGTCCTCGTCTCCTTGCTTCCCTTTACATCCCACCTGCTGGCAATCTGTCTGAAGTTCTTTCGCTCTTTTGTGGTGGCAATAGTGCTCACAAATATACCTTAATATGCATAATAATAATTCAACTCAGAATTTATTAAGATTGTCTGAAATTTATTTTTTCCTATTGTTGCATGTGGCAGAACAGCTTTTAGTGCATTGCATTAGTCAAATACTTTGTTTTTTTTATCCCGCTCCTGGTCCTAAGATGGGTTTAAAGGCCATTATATCCTACAAAAAAAGGGGCAGCTAATTATGGAAAACAATACATAACATGTTATGTACACTATATTATTTTCATTTAAAATAGTTTTTCAAACTTCCAAAATTTACAATACTCGTTATTAATTATTCTTGTTTTGATGATCCAATGCTCACATCTCATTGTGCAACATAAGAAGGTTTGTACACTATACCCTTTTAATTTATTATAGTTTATACAAACTTCCAAAATTTACAGTACTCGTTATTTATTTTTGTTTTACTTTTCTATCACTCAATTTTCTGCATTAGCTATGTATATTCTAAATATTCTATATATTTAACTATTTCAATTAGGCATGCACAATATTTGTTTTTCTAGATAACTTCCTGCATAAATGGTTTAGTTCAACTCAGAATTTATTAACAATGTCTGAAATTATTTTTTTCCTACAGTTGCACGTGGCAGAACAGATTTTAGTGCATAGCATTAGTCAAATACTTCGTTTTTTTTATTCCACTCTTGGTCCTAAAATGGATTTAAAGGCCTCTATATCCTACAAAAAAAGGGTCAGCTAATTTTGGAAAACAATACTTAACATGTTATGTACACTATATTATTTTCATTTATAATAGTTTTTCAAACTTCCAAAATTTACAGTACTCATTACTAATTATTCTTGTTTTGATGATCCAATGCTTACATCTCATTGTGCAACATGAGAAGGTTTGTACACTATACCCTTTTAATTTATAATAGTTTATACAAACTTCCAAAATTTACAGTACTCGTTATTTATTTTTGTTTTACTTTTCTATCACTCAATTTTCTGCATTAACTATGTATATTCTAAATATTCTATATATTTAACTATTTCAACTAGGCATGCACAATATTTGTTTTTCTAGATAACTTCCTGCATAAATGGTTTAGTTCAACTCAGAATTTATTAACAATGTCTGACATTATTTTTTTTCCTACTGTTGCATGTGGCAGAACAGATTTTAGTGCATAGCATTAGTCAAATACTTCGTTTTTTTTATTCCACTCTTGGTCCTAAAATGGATTTAAAGGTCTTTATATCCTACAAAAAAAGGGTCAGCTAATTTTGGAAAACAATACTTAACATGTTATGTACACTATATTATTTTCATTTATAATAGTTTTTCAAACTTCCAAAATTTACAGTACTCATTACTAATTATTCTTGTTTTGATGATCCAATGCTTACATCTCATTGTGCAACATGAGAAGTTTTGTACACTATACTATTTTCATTTATAAAAGTTCATTCAAACTTCCAAAATGTACATTACTCGTTATTTATTTTTGTTTTACTTTTCTATCACTCAATTTTCTGCATTAACTATGTATATTCTAAATATTCTATATATTTAACTATTTCAACTAGGCATGCACAATATTTGTTTTTCTAGATAACTTCCTGCATAAATGGTTTAGTTCAACTCGGAATTTATTAACAATGTCTGAAATTATTTTTTTCCTACTGTTGCATGTGGCAGAACAGATTTTAGTGCATAGCATTAGTCAAATGTTTTTTTTTTCCCACTCTTGGTCCTAGAATGGATTTAAAGGCCTTTATATCCTACAAAAAAAGGGGCAGCTAATTTTGGAAAACAATACTTAACATGTTATGTACACTATATTATTTTCATTTAAAATAGTTTTTCAAACTTCCAAAATTTACAATACTCGTTATTAATTATTCTTGTTTTGATGATCCAATGCTCACATCTCATTGTGCAACATAAGAAGGTTTGTACACTATACCCTTTTAATTTATTATAGTTTATACAAACTTCCAAAATTTACAGTACTCGTTATTTATTTTTGTTTTACTTTTCTATCACTCAATTTTCTGCATTAGCTATGTATATTCTAAATATTCTATATATTTAACTATTTCAATTAGGCATGCACAATATTTGTTTTTCTAGATAACTTCCTGCATAAATGGTTTAGTTCAACTCAGAATTTATTAACAATGTCTGAAATTATTTTTTTCCTACAGTTGCACGTGGCAGAACAGATTTTAGTGCATAGCATTAGTCAAATACTTCGTTTTTTTTATTCCACTCTTGGTCCTAAAATGGATTTAAAGGCCTCTATATCCTACAAAAAAAGGGTCAGCTAATTTTGGAAAACAATACTTAACATGTTATGTACACTATATTATTTTCATTTATAATAGTTTTTCAAACTTCCAAAATTTACAGTACTCATTACTAATTATTCTTGTTTTGATGATCCAATGCTTACATCTCATTGTGCAACATGAGAAGGTTTGTACACTATACCCTTTTAATTTATAATAGTTTATACAAACTTCCAAAATTTACAGTACTCGTTATTTATTTTTGTTTTACTTTTCTATCACTCAATTTTCTGCATTAACTATGTATATTCTAAATATTCTATATATTTAACTATTTCAATTAGGCATGCACAATATTTGTTTTTCTAGATAACTTCCTGCATAAATGGTTTAGTTCAACTCAGAATTTATTAACAATGTCTGAAATTATTTTTTTCCTACAGTTGCACGTGGCAGAACAGATTTTAGTGCATAGCATTAGTCAAATACTTCGTTTTTTTTATTCCACTCTTGGTCCTAAAATGGATTTAAAGGTCTTTATATCCTACAAAAAAAGGGTCAGCTAATTTTGGAAAACAATACTTAACATGTTATGTACACTATATTATTTTCATTTATAATAGTTTTTCAAACTTCCAAAATTTACAGTACTCATTACTAATTATTCTTGTTTTGATGATCCAATGCTTACATCTCATTGTGCAACAAGAGAAGGTTTGTACACTATACCCTTTTAATTTATAATAGTTTATACAAACTTCCATAATTTACAGTACTCGTTATTTATTTTTGTTTTACTTTTCTATCACTCAATTTTCTGCATTAACTATGTATATTTTAAATATTCTATATATTTAACTATTTCAATTAGGCATGCACAATATTTGTTTTTCTAGATAACTTCCTGCATAAATGGTTTAGTTCAACTCAGAATTTATTAACAATGTCTGAAATTATTTTTTTCCTGCTGTTGCATGTGACAGAACATATTTTAGTGCATAGCATTAATCAAATACTTTTTGGCTGTTTTTTTTTTTTATCCCGCTCATAGCCCTAAAATGGGTTTAAAGGCCATTATATCCTACAAACAAAAATAGCAAATGGCTTAAAAATACATATTTATTTATTCATAAACAAAACACAAGTCTACTTCTTTTTTTTTTCTTTCTTTCTATAAATTTAGAAAGTGTATGTATGTTATCCCATTCCATTCCTATTTTAGGTGACTGATAAGGTTTGATGTGTTGAACCCCCATGTTTTTTAGATGTATGGGTACAACGTCAAATTTCCCGATATTTTCTGAGGACCCCTAATTTCAGGACAGTCAAAGGCTCTGTGGTCACATAACTGATTCATGATTAATTTCACCTTTTTTAACATTCCACAAAATGATTAAGGTTTGTATGATTACTGCTGATAACGTATTGGACCGATAACAGTATCAAAACACAAGGCTCCGATATCGGTATCGTATCATAAGTGACAAATTTATACCGAGACGCCGATAATATTTTGATCTATTATTCTGTAGGTGTAGGTTGTGCACACCTTTCTTTGTGGCAACTACTTTGTCGGCTTTTAAAACTGTGCTGATGTGTTTTAGGTGACTGACAAGGTTCGATGTGTTGAAGCCCGATGTTTTTCAATGTTTGCCGAGCATCTGTAGCAAACAAAATGTCTTCCCCCAAAACAGCGACCGAGCCCCACGCGATCGACGCCACGTTTGTTAGCTAAGGGGACGTTTACCACTTGCAATACGGGAGAAAAGGAGCGCTTGATTTGCTCACCCTAACCATCATCGTTGGAGCGTTTTTGTTATTGGAATGTTATTGGTCAAAATTCCCGATATTTACCGTGGAACCTCTGGCTCGGTGGTCACATAACTGATTCATGATTAATTTAACTTGATCATACCTTTTTTACATTCCACAAAATGATAAAGGTTTGTATGATTCCTGCTGATATCCTATCGGACTGATATCCGTATCAAAACACAAGGCCCCTGTTA
>NC_084568.2:35250000-35255000 GCF_033978685.3 Nerophis lumbriciformis | reverse complement strand
TTTTTTGTGGACTTTTTGTATCTGAAACAACCACCTAATTTCTCCATTGTGGGATGAATCAAGTGTATCCTATTCTATCCCGGGCTCCATCTAGTGGTACACCAAATAATCACTTAAATAAATATCCAAACACAGTGTTACTGTTCAAACTGTGTGTAATGTTACAGTGGGAAAAAAAACACATTAAAGGCCTACTGAAAAGCGATTTTCTTATTCAAACGGGGATAGCAGGTCCATTCTATGTGTCATACTTGATCATTTCGCGATATTGCCATTATTTTGCTGAAAGGATTTAGTAGAGAACATCGACGATAAAGTTCGCAACTTTTGGTCGCTGATAAAAAAGCCTTGCCTGTACCGGAAGTACCGTAGCAGACGAGTAGCGTGACGTCACAGGTTGTGGAGCTCCTCACATCTGCACATTGTTTACAATCATGGACACCAGCAGCGAGAGCGATTCGGACCAAGAAAGCGACGATTTCCCCATTAATTTGAGCGAGGATGAAAGATTTGTGGATGAGGAAAGTGAGAGTGAAGGACTAGAGGGCAGTGGGAGCGATTCAGATAGGGAAGATGCTGTGAGAGGCGGGTGGGACCTGATATTCAGCTGGGAATGACTAAAACAGTAAATAAACACAAGACATCTATTAGCCACAACACAACCAGGCTTATATTTAATATGCCACAAATTAATCCCGCATAACAAACACCTTCCCCCTCCCGTCCATATAACCCACCAATACAACTCAAACACCTGCACAACACACTCAATCCCACAGCCCAAAGTACCGTTCACCTCCCCAAAGTTCATACAGCACATATATTTCCCCAACGTTACGTACGTGAGACTTTTTGAGACTTTTATTAGTAGGTTGCACAGTGAAGTACATATTCCGTACAATTGACCACTAAATGGTAACACCCCAATAAGTTTTTTAACTTGTTCAAGTCGGGGTCCACCATTGATTCATGATACAGATATATACTATCATATATACTATCATCATAATACAGTCATCACACAAGATAATCATCAGGGTGTATACATTGAATTATTTACGTGACATGCACATAGCGGCACACACGTACGGGCAAGCGATCAAATGTTTGGAAGCGTACTCACGGTACCTTGTCTGCGTATCCAACTCAAAGTCCTCCTGGTAAGAGTCTCTGTTGTCCCAGTTCTCCACAGGCCAATGGTAAAGATTGACTGTCATCGTTCGGGAATGTAAACAATGAAACACCGGCTGTGTTTGTGTTGCTGCAGTCGGCCGCAATACACCGCTTCCCACCCACAGCTTTCTTCTTTGCTGTCTCCATTGTTCATTGAACAAATTGCAAAAGATTCACCAACACAGATGTCCAGAATACTGTGGAATTTTGCGATGAAAACAGACGACTTAATAGCTGGCCACCATGCTGTCTCAAAATGTCCTCCACAATCCGCGACGTCACGCGCTGATGTCATCATACCGAGACGTTTTCAGCAGGATATGTCGTGCGAAATTTAAAATTGCACTTTAGTAAGTTAACCCGGCCGTATTGGCATGTGTTGCAATGTTAAGATTTCATCATTGATATATAAACTATCAGACTGCGTGGTCGGTAGTAGTGGCTTTCAGTAGGCCTTTAAATATTAGGGTGTCAAAAAATAAAAATTTCCGATACAAATATTTTGTACCGGTACCAAAATGTATTTTGGTACTTTTCAATAATTTTCTAAATAAAGGGGAACACAAAAAATTTCATTATTGGCTTTATTTTAACAAAAAATCTTACGGTACATTAAACATATGTTTATTATTGCAATTATTGTCCATTTTGAACATACTAGACAACTTGTCTTTTAGTAGTACAAAGTTTGTAAGTAAACAAACAAAGACTCCTAATTAGTCTGCTGATGTATGCAGTAACATATTGTGTCATTTATACACCTATTATTTTGTACACTTTATAAAGGACAAACTGTGAAAATGTATTTTTATTCTACTTGTTCATTTACTGTTAATATCTGCTTATTTTCTGTTTCAACATGTTCTATCTGCACTTCTGTTAAAATGTAATAATCACTTATTCTTCTCTTCTTTGACACTTGACATTAGTTTTGGATGAAACCACACATTTAGGTATGGATCCGATACCAAGTAGTTGCAGGATCATACATTGGTCATATTCAAAGTCCTCATGTGTCCAGGGACATATTTCCTGAGTTTATAAACATAATGTGAATGTTTTTAAATAGAAAAACATATTTTGTGATGATAAAAAATATGGATGTAATCATAGTAGTATCGACTCAATACGCTATTGTACTTGGTATCATTACAGTGGATGTCAGGTGTAGATCCACCCATGACATCTTTTTTTTGTGAGCTATTGTATCCTACGACGGTTTGTATTGAAGCATGTTTAGCTATTCTGTGTCCTCCAGTGATAATAGTACTTGTAAGAAACATACTTATTTTCTGTTGCCATGGAGGCGAGGATTAGTGATTTAGAAGTAGCTAAAACACTGCCGACTGCGGCTCACTAGCCATGTCGTTTCAGTGTTTTGCATTTCATCAGGCATGTTTGATGAAAACATCAGTAGAAGAGGACGCAACATAGAACACTTGCGGCTTCCTTTTTGTTTCTCTAATTTTTGAGCACAGTCACTAGGGTGCTCCTAATTTTTGCGATCACATTTGGCATCTTTTCTATCCAATCTCAGACCAAAACCTTCTTCCAAACCCTTTTCCTTGCAAGTTAGTCATTCAAATGATGGCTGCAAATGACACTCCTCTCCCATGTTTGACTGGAGAGGTCCATGCTTTGCTCATATTCCCATTATCAACACATGAACGCAGGCTGAGCCCTTCTTGAGTTGTTTTGTTGCATCCTGCAGAGATACACCTGGCACACATATTTCGTCGTCCCTTCAAATTATGTGTGACATTTCCAGGATTTGGGATAAAGATGAGAAATGTGAAATACGATTTAATGCAATTTAGTAATTGTCACCTGTTGTCAAAAAGCAGCGTTATTGTCAGATGTGTTGCTATGCATTAGTGGTTATTTTAATGCCATGAAACTGCCAAAAGTTACTTAAACATTTGTCGATCAGTGAAAGGTTTTCTGATAACAATTTGACCCGGACACGGATTATGTTACCAGGAAATATGCACTATATGATAAAAAGTAGGAGTGCACAAAAAAAATTGATTCACATCCGAATAGCGATTTTTATTCATTTCCATTCTAAATTGATTCATAATGTATCATTTTCCCCAAAAACTATACAGTTGTGGTCACTTGTAAAGAACATAATGTCATGGCTGTCTTGAGTTTCCAATCATTTCTACAACTCTTATTTTTTTGTGATAGAGTGATTGGAGCACATACTTGTTGGTCACAAAAAACATTCATGAAGTTTGGTTCTTTTATGAATTTATTATGGGTCTACTGAAAATGTGAGGGTCAAAAGTATACATACAGCAATGTTAATATTTGCTTACATGTCCCTTGGCAAGTTTACCTGCAATAAGGCGCTTTTGGTAGCCATCCACAAGCTTCTGCTTGACCACTTGACCACAAAATTGCTGCAGTTCAGCTAAATGGGTTGGTTTTCTGACATGGACTTGTTTCTTCAGCATTGTCCACACGTTCAAGTCAGGACTTTGGAAAGGCCATTCTAAAACCTTCATTCTCGCCTGATTTAGCCATTTCTTTACCACTTTTGAGGTGTGTTTGGGGTAATTCGCCACAATACCCAGCAATATGTTTGGAGGAGAAAAGGTGAGGCCTTTAATCTTAGGAACACCATTCCTACCGTCAAGCATGGTGGTGGTAGTATTATGCTCTGGGCCTGTTTTGCTGCCAATGGAACTGGTGCTTTACAGAGAGTAAATGGGACAATGAAAAAGGAGGATTACCTCCAAATTCTTCAGGACAAGCTAAAATCATCAGCCCGGAGTCTGCTTGTAAGTACTCTGTGTGTGTGTGTGTGCGCTGCTGAACATGCTCCTCTGCTCGTAAAACCAGCAATGTCATGATGTGACGACGTGCCCGTCATGGGGAACTGGTACTTTTCAAACAGTTTTTGATTCATTAGTACCACGATACTATACTAGTACCGGTATACCATACATCTCTAATACATACATACAGTCGTGGTCAAAACTTTACATACACTTGTAAAGAACATCATGTCATGGCTGTCTTGAGTTTCCAATCATTTCTACAACTCTTATTTTTTTGTGATAGAGTGATTGGAGCACATACTTGTTGGTCACAAAAAACATTCATGAACAAAATGTAGCTGTTTGGCCACAATACCCAGCAATATGTTTCGAGGAGAAAAGGTGAAGCCTTTAATCCTAGGAACACCAGGCCTACCATCAAGCATGGTGGTGTAGTATTATGCTCTGGGCCTGTTTTGCTGCCAACGGAACTGGTGCTTTACAGAGAGTAAATGGGACAATGAAAAAGGAGGATTACCTCCAAATTCTTCAGGACAAGCTAAAATCATCAGCCCGGAGTCTGCTTGTAAGTACTCTGTGTGTGTGCGCTGCCGAACATGCTCCTCTGCTCGTAAAACCAGCAATGTCATGATGTGACGACGTGCCCGTCATGGGGAACTGGTACTTTTCAAACAGTTTTTGATTCATTAGTACCGCGATACTATACTAGTACCGGTATACCATACATCTCTAATACATACATACAGTCGTGGTCAAAGGTTTACATACACTTGTAAAGAACATAATGTCATGGCTGTCTTGAGTTTCCAATCATTTCTACAACTCTTATTTTTTTGTGATAGAGTGATTGGAGCACATACTTGTTGGTCACAAAAAACATTCATGAACAAAATGGAGCTGTTTGGCCACAATACCCAGCAATATGTTTGGAGGAGAAAAGGTGAGGCCTTTAATCCTAGGAACACCACGCCTACCGTCAAGCATGGTGGTGGTAGTATTATGCTCTGGGCCTGTTTTGCTGCCAATGGAACTGGTGTTTTA
>NC_084568.2:35212500-35240000 GCF_033978685.3 Nerophis lumbriciformis | reverse complement strand
CTTACAATATAAACACGTTGTAGGACGCAGCAAAATACAAGATTGTTTTACTTCATGGCAAAGACTACTTTCTCTACACTACTGCCATCTAACGTCTTGGATATGCAATTGCATGCAAAGTCTACTATATAATACAGTAAAATTACAGTATAGTACAGTATTTCTTAACCATAGGGCCGGAGCCCATTGAGGTAGGCCGCCAAAAATTAGAGAGTGCCGCTGTGGTCTGTATGGATAAGGCTTGTAATACACTTTTCCACCACTTGTGGCAGTAATGACAATATCAAACACAAAGGAGTCTGGAGCTAAAGTCTAAGAAGTTTCTCAAGCGCAAGACTTAAGACTAAAATGATCAAGTTATTTTTTCTTTTTTCATTAGTAAAATAATATTCATTATCATTTTATTTTATTTTAACACATAATAATTGTATGTACATTTATTTTTACATATTTTTTCCACCAAGTGTGGCCGTATTGACGATATCCAACACAAAGAAGAAGTCTGGCACTAAAGTCTTAGAGAAGTTTCTCAAGCGCAAGAAATATGACTAAAATGATCACGCTCCATTTTCATTTTTCAATAGTAAAATAATATTCATTATCATTTTAGTTCATTTTAACTCATCCTAATTGTATGTACATTTAGTTGTACATATTTTTTCTAATCAGCCTGACCTAAGCCTAAATATAATGTGTTAAATAAATAATAATCTTAGTGATTAAGACATGGTTTCATAGCATTTGACAAGGTTAATAAAATGTAAGTAGGTCAGATATAATTATTAAAATGGTTACAATCAGGAGTAAGATTACTAATTCACTGTTATTAATTGAGTGGCTCCGGGCCCCTCTGTAGTGGAAACATTGGGCCCCTATGCCAAAAAGTTTAGGAACCCCTGCTCAAAAGTATATCCAGGTTTCAATTCTATGCTATTAAGTTCTTTAAGGAATTTGTGAGATTGTGATCGCACCTATTCACACAAATTATACCAATCCCTGGGAATTTAGATCATATTGTTGATGTACATTATCTACAAAACCCAAAACCAGTGAAGTTGTCACGTTGTGTAAATCGTAAATAAAAACAAAATATAATGATTTGCAAATCCTTTTCGACTTATCTTCAATTGAATTGACTGCAAAGACAAGATATTTCATGTTCACACTTTAGAAACGTATATTTTTTGCAAAAAATTGCAAAAAAGTTGTCACAGAGGCATTTTTACCACTGTGTTACATGGCTTTTCCTTTTAACTACACTCAGTAAAGGTTTGGGAACTGAGGAGACACATTTTTGAAGCTTCTCAGGTGGAATTCTTTCCCATTCTTGCTTGATGTACAGCTTAAGTTGTTCAACAGTCCGGGGGTCTCTGTTGTGGTATTTTAGGCTTCATAATGAGCCACACATTTTCAATGGGAGACAGGTCTGGACTACAGGCAGGCCAGTCTAGTACCCGCACTCTTTTACTATGAAGCCACGTTGATGTAACACGTGGCTTGGCATTGTCTTGCTGAAATAAGCAGGGGCGTCCATGATAACGTTGCTTGGATGGCAATGTATGTTACTCCAAAACCTGTATGTACCTTTCAGCATTAATGGCGCCTTCACAGATGTGTAAGTTACCCATGTCTTGGGCACTAATACACCCCCATACCATCACACATGCTGGCTTTTACACTTTGCACCGAGAACGATCCGGATGGTTATTTTCCTCTTTGGTCCAGAGGACACAACGTCCACAGTTTCCAAAAGCAGTTTGAAATGTGGACTCGTCAGACCACAGAACACTTTTCCACTTTGCATCAGTCCATCTTAGATGAGCTCGGGCCCAGCGAAGCCGGCAGCGTTTCTGGGTGTTGTTGATAAATGGCTTTTACTTTGCATAGTATAGTTTTAACTTGCACTAACAGATGTAGCGACAAACTTTAGTTACTGACAGTGGTTTTCTGAAGTGTTCCTGAGCCTATGTGGTGATATCCTTTACACACTGATGTCACTTTTTGATGCAGTACCGCCTGAGTGATCGAAGGTCCGTAATATCATTGCTTACGTGCAGTGATTTCTCCAGATTCTCTGAACCTTTTGATGATATTACGGACCGTAGATGGTGAAATCCCTAAATTCCTTGCAATAGCTGCTTGAGAAATGTTGTTCTTAAACTGTTCAACAATTTGCTCACGCATTTGTTGACAAACTGGTGACCCTCGCCCCGTCCTTGTTTGTGAATGACTGAGCATTTCATGGAAATGGCTTTTATACCCAATCATGGCACCCACCTGTTCCCAATCATCCTGTTCACCTGTGGGATATTCCAAATAAGTGTTTGATGAGCATTCCTCAACTTTCTCAGTCTTTTTTGCCACTTGTGCCAGCTTTTTTGAAACATGTTGCAGGCATCAAATTCCAAATGAGCTAATAATTGCAAAAAATAACAAAGTTTCCAGTTCGAACGTTAAATATCTTGTCTTTGCAGTCTATTTAATTGAATATAAGTTGAAAAGGATTTGCAAATCATTGTATTTTGTTGTTTTCTTTACGATTTATTCGATGTGCCAACTGGTTTTGGGGTTTATGTATCTGCTGTACAGATTTACTTTAGTAAAGAGACAAAGAGCAGCTCGAAGACCTCCATGAATAATAAAAAACAAGGACCCAGATTTCCCTCGCCCGGACGCGGGTCACCGGGGCCCCCCTCTGGAGCCAGGCCCGGAGGTGGGGCACGATGGCGAGCGCCTGGTGGCCGGGCCTGTCCCCATGGGGCCCGGCCGGGCACAGCCCGAAGAGGCAACGTGGGTCCCCCCTCCAATGGGCTCACCACCCATAGCAGGGGTCATAGAGGTCGGGTGCGATGTGAGCTGGGCGGCAGCCGAAGGCAGGGCACTTGGCGGTCCGATCCTCAGCTATAGAAGCTAGCTCTTGGGACGTGGAACGTCACCTCGCTGGGGGGGAAGGAGCCTGAGCTAGTGCGCGAAGTGGAGAAGTTCCGGCTAGATATAGTCGGACTCACTTCGACGCACAGCAAGGGCTCTGGAACCAGTTCTCTCGAGAGGGGCTGGACTCTCTTCCACTCTGGCGTTGCCGGCAGTTAGAGCCGACGGGCTGGGGTGGCAATTCTTGTTTCCCCCCGGCTCAGAGCCTGCACATTGGAGTTCAACCCGGTGGACGAGAGGGTAGCTTCCCTCCGCCTTCGGGTGGGGGAACGGGTCCTGACTGTGGTTTGCGCTTACGCACCAAGCCGCAGTTCAGAGTACCCACCCTTTTTGGATTCACTCGAGGGAGTACTTGAGAGTGCTCCCCCGGGTGATTCCCTCGTGCTACTGGGGGACTTCAATGCTCATGTTGGCAACGGCAGTGAAACCTGGAGAGGCGTGATTGGGAAGAATGGCCGCCCGGATCTGAACCCGAGCGGTGTTTTGTTATTGGACTTTTGTGCCCGTCACAGATTGTCCATAACGAACACCATGTTCAAACATAAGGGTGTCCATATGTGCACTTGGCACCAGGACACCCTAGGCCGCAGTTCCATGATCGACTTTGTAGTTGTGTCATCGGATTTGCGGCCTCATGTTTTGGACACTCGGGTGAAGAGAGGGGCGGAGCTTTCTACCGATCACCACCTGGTGGTGAGTTGGCTGCGATGGTGGGGGAGGATGCCGGACAGACCTGGCAGGCCTAAACGCATTGTGAGGGTTTGCTGGGAACGTCTGGCAGAGTCTCCTGTCAGAGAGAGTTTCAATTCCCACCTCCGGAACGACTTTGAACATGTCACGAGGGAGGTGCTGGACATTGAGTCCGAATGGACCATGTTCCGCGCCTCTATTGTCGAGGCGGCTGATTGGAGCTGTGGCCGCAAGGTAGTTGGTGCCTGTCGTGGCGGTAATCCTAGAACCCGTTGGTGGACACCGGCGGTGAGGGATGCCGTCAAGCTGAAGAAGGAGTCCTATCGGGTTCTTTTGGCTCATAGGACTCCTGAGGCAGCGGACAGGTACCGACAGGCCAAGCGGTCTGCGACTTCAGCGGTCGCAGAGGCAAAAACTCGGACATGGGAGGAGTTCGGGGAAGCCATGGAAAACGACTTCCGGACGGCTTCGAAGCAATTCTGGACCACCATCCGCCGCCTCAGGAAGGGGAAGCAGTGCAGTGTCAACACCGTGTATGGTGGGGATGGTGCTCTGCTGACCTCGACTGCGGATGTTGTGGATCGGTGGAGAGAATACTTCGAAGACCTCCTCAATCCTACCAGCACGTCTTCCTATGAGGAAGCAGGGCCTGTGGAATCTGAGGTGGGCTCTCCTATTTCTGGGGCTGAGGTTGCCGAGGTAGTTAAAAAGCTCCTTGGTGGCAAGGCCCCGGGGGTGGATGAGATCCGCCCGGAGTTCCTTAAGGCTCTGGATGTTGTGGGGCTGTCTTGGTTGACAAGACTCTGCAACATCGTGTGGACATCGGGGGCGGTACCTCTGGATTGGCAGACCGGGGTGGTGGTTCCTCTCTTTAAGAAGGGGAACCGGAGGGTGTGTTCCAACTATCGTGGGATCACACTCCTCAGCCTTCCCGGTAAAGTCTATTCAGGTGTACTGGAGAGGAGGCTACGCCGGATAGTCGAACCTCGGATTCAGGAGGAACAGTGTGGTTTTCGTCCTGGTCGTGGAACTGTGGACCAGCTCTATACTCTCGGCAGGGTCCTTGAGGGTGCATGGGAGTTTGCCCAACCAGTCTACATGTGCTTTGTGGACTTGGAGAAGGCATTCGACCGTGTACCCCGGGAAGTCCTGTGGGGAGTGCTCAGAGAGTATGGGGTAACGGACTGTCTTATTGTGGCAGTTCGCTCCCTGTATAATCAGTGTCAGAGCTTGGTCCGCATTGCCGGCAGTAAGTCGGACACGTTTCCAGTGAGGGTTGGACTCCGCCAAGGCTGCCCTTTGTCACCGATTCTGTTCATAACCTTTATGGACAGAATTTCTAGGCGCAGTCAGGGCGTTGAGGGTATCTGGTTTGGTGGCTGCAGGATTAGGTCTCTGCTATTTGCAGATGATGTGGTCCTGATGGCTTCCTCCGGCCAAGATCTTCAGCTCTCACTGGATCGGTTCGCAGCCGAGTGTGAAGCGACTGGGATGGGAATCAGCACCTCCAAGTCCGAGTCCATGGTTCTCGCCCGGAAAAGGGTGGAGTGCCATCTCCGGGTTGGGGAGGAGATCTTGCCCCAAGTGGAGGAGTTCAAGTACCTCGGAGTCTTGTTCACGAGTGGGGGAAGAGTGGATTGTGAGATCGACAGGCGGATCGGTGCGGCGTCTTCAGTAATGCGGACACTGTATCGATCCGTTGTAGTGAAGAAGGAGCTGAGCCGGAAGGCAAAGCTCTCGATTTACCGGTCGATCTACGTTCCCATCCTCACCTATGGTCATGAGCTTTGGGTCATGACCGAAAGGACAAGATCACGGGTACAAGCGGCCGAAATGAGTTTCCTCCGCCGAGTGGCGGGGCTCTCCCTTAGAGATAGGGTGAGAAGCTCTGTCATTCGGGGGGAGCTCAAAGTAAAGCCGCTGCTCCTCCACATCGAGAGGAGCCAGATGAGGTGGTTCGGGCATCTGGTCAGGATGCCACCCGAACGCCTCCCTAGGAAGGTGTTTCGGGCACGTCCGACCGGTAGGAGGCCACGGGGAAGACCCAGGACACGCTGGGAAGACTATCTCTCCCGGCTGGCCTGGGAACGCCTCGGGATCCCCCGGGAGGAGCTGGACGAAGTGGCTGGGGAAAGGGAAGTCTGGGCTTCCCTGCTTGAGCTGCTGCCCCCGCGACCCGACCTCGGATAAGCGGAAGAAGATGGATGGATGGATGGATGTATCTGCTGTACAGATTTACTTTAGTAAAGAGACATGTTGGTTACTTCTCTTGTTGCTTTATTTGTTTTTGACCTTTTTGGGTAAAATGTTATCAAATAAAAGCAGTTTTATTTTAAGTAATATAGACATTTATTACAGAAATGTAGTTAATCATAGAACTTGCACAACATTTTATAAAAAACAAAAAAAAGGATTGATTTTGAATCCAAATCAGTTCTGAATCAGATATTTACCCCCAAGAACCGAATTGGATCGTGTGTCGCCTGAAGCGTCACAGCCCTAATAGATGGATGGATACGTTGTTTCATTTATTCCCTCTTCATCTATTTTTACTCTTTGGAAGCATCTGTGAACAAATCAGGCCTTCTGGAGCATTGGAGTGTGACGCGGTAATAAAATGCCCTAGCAACAAGGCAGCTTTCTAAAAATGTTTCCCGTCCAGTGAAACCCACAATCGTTCGTGGGTGTCGTCGTTGAAAAGTGGAAGTGCTTAGCAACCGCGGCTAAGGGTTTCCAACCTCACCTGGCCTCCTCACAAAAAGCACCGCATTGGAAGCCAAGTGTCGGATGGAGGGTTCCCCGCCAAGTGACAAATCATGCAGTCTGTTGGCAGGCGTGTGCGGGCTGTGGTCATGAGAGTGTTACCTGCCTGACTCTATTGTGCCTCTCAACTTCAATGCAGGAATAATGCCCTCTCCTTTGTGGGCTTGCCCATGCACTCCAGTCAAGGGGGGAACCTTACCAAGGCATTTTGGACTCGGGCTACTCCAGGGGTCGGCAACCTTTACCAGTCAAAGAGCCATTTTGACCAGTTTCACAAATTATAGAAAACAATGGGAGCCGCAAAATTTTTTTGAAATTTTAAATGAAATAACACTGCATACAAAGTTTTTTTTTTGCTTTGTGCTATGTATAAACCAGGGGTCTCAGACACGCTGCCCACACCTTTATGTGGAATTTGATTGCTGGTGCGGCACGCGGGTTTTAAATGAATAGCGTTTGTCAGCGTCATGCGTGCAGTGATGGTACAGCATATAGCGCCCACTACAGCCAGCGTGCCTGATCAGCCACACGTTGTATGGGGCTTCCGCTTGCTCACGTAGGTGACAGCAAGGCATACTTGGTCAACAACCACACAGGTCACACTGACGGTGGCGGTATAAAAAAAAACTTTAACACTCTTACTAATAATGCGCCACACTGTGAACCCACACCAAACAAGAATGACAAACAAATTTCGGGAGAACATCTGCACCGTAACACAACATAAACACAACAGGACAAATACCCAGAATCCTATGCAGCCCTAACTCTTCCGGGACACATTATACACCCCCGCTACCAAACCCCGCCCACCTCAACCGTGTGAGGGAGCAGGGTTGGGCTGGGGGCGGGGTTTGGTGATAGCAGGGGTGTGTAATGTAGCCCGGAAGAGTCAGGGCTGCATGGGATTCTGGGTGTTTGTTCTGTTGTGTTTATGTTGTGTTAAGGTGCAGATGTTCTCCCGAAATGTGTTTGTCATTTTTGTTTGGTTTTGGTTCAAAGTGTGGCGCATTATTAGTAAGAGTGTTAAAGTTGTTTTATATGACCACCGTCAGTGTAACCTGTGTGGCTCTTGACCAAGTATGCATTGCTGTCACGTACCTGTGCAAGCAGAAGATGTATATTGTACAACAAGTGTTGGGCTGGCACGCTGTTAATACGGATCGTAGAGGGCGCCAAATGTTGTACCATCATGGCACGCCCTTATTATAGCCGTAAGGGTGAAAATCGGTGAATATTAATCCCGGGAGTTTTCTGTGAGAGACACTGAAATCCGGAAGTCTCACAGGAATATTGGGGTAAGCTGCTGAGCCGCATCAGAGTGATCAAAGAACCGCATGCGGCTCCGGAGCCGCGGGTTGCCGACCCCTGGGCTAGTCGATATAAAAACTGTAAATACGTTTGTCGAGATCAATAATTATTGATATTGTTTAAGATCTACGGAAATATGGACCAGGAGAAAAATATATTAACATTTGCTTCAAATGTAACCTTCCTCTGAATGGTATCCCCTCAGCTATCAAGGGAGAAAGGAAAATAAATATCAATACAAACATGGAAAACAATCAGTCCACGTAAACACAATAAAATCACAATAAACACATAACAATAATCTTTGTGAGGTAGAAAAGTCAAGGAATATGTAAGAAATGCAGAGTAAAATGTAACAACATAGTGCCAAGTATGAAAAGGAGCCTGAGAAGAACAAGTATTTGCTGGTGTAGTGCCACAAAGTAATGTTATGCAGTAACTAGAATTTGCAATGTGTGTAATGTGTGCGCGAGCCGCCGGACCGCCGATAGGCGTGATCGGAACTGAAATGCTTGAATGTCCAGAGTAAGTGGAATGTGTGGATGTTGGAATGGTTCGAATCGGTTTAGAAATGTGGGACATGGAGAATTTAATGGAAATTTGGCATTTTCTGGAAAAGCTGGAATTAAAAAAAAAAAAAAATGCTAAAAGACTTTAATGAGTTGAAATGGATGATGTTGGAATTTTTCAAAACTTTCGAGAAATGTTGAAGTAGTAACATTTTTAATTGAGAAATGGTATTAAGAAATTCCTAGAATTTCAGAAAAACCGGGAATTTTTCCAGTGAAAAAAACAACTTAGTTTTTTTGTCCTGATTAAGAGGAATGTTTTGACGGTGGAACGGTTAAAATAGGTATAAAAAAATGTGGAAGAAGTCATTGCCAGAAAAAAGGGTGGAAATAAGGCTTTGGAAAACAAGGGATTCTGGAAAATCCTGGAATTTTTTGGGATTTGAAAAAAGGTGCTTTGAATTTCCAGAATGGTGGAATGTGTTGAAGGTAGAATGGTTAGAATAGATTGAAAAATGTAGGATTTGTGCAACTTGGAAAAATGTCTCATTCATTTCAATGGGAATTTAATGGAAATTTGGGATTTTCTGGAAAAGCTGGAATTTTTTTAGAAATGCTAAAAGACTTTAATGAGTTGAAATGGATGATGTTGGAATTTTTCAAAACTGTCGAGAAATGTTGAAGTCGTAACATTTTTAATTGAGAAATTGTATTAAGGAATTTCAGAAAAAACGGGAATTTTTCCAGTGACAAAAACAACTTAGTTTTTTTGTCCTGATTAAGAGTAATGTTTTGACGGTGGAACGGTTCAAATAGGTTAAAAAATGTGGAAGAAGTCATTGCCAGAAAAAAAGAGTGGGAATCGAGCTTTGGAAAACGAGAGATTCTGGAAAATCCTGGAATTTTTTGGGACTTGGAAAAAAATGTACTTTGAATTTCCAGAATGGTGGAATGTGTTGAAGGTAGAATGGTTTGAATCGGTTGAAAAATGTGGGAATTGTGCAACTTGGAAAAATGTCCCATTCATTTCAATGGGAATTTAATGGAAATTTTGGATTTTCTGGAAACGCTGGAATTTTAAAAAAAATGCTAAAAGACTTGAATGGTTTGAAATGGTTGATGTTGGAATTTTTCAAAACCGTCAAGAAATGTGAAGTAGTAACATTTTCAATTGAGAAATGGTATTAAGAAATTCCTGGAATTTCAGAAAAACCGGGGATTTTTCCAGTTAAAAAAACAACTTTGTTTTTTTTTGTCCTGATTAAGAGGAATGTTTTGACGGTGGAACGGTTAAAATAGGTATAAAAAAATGTGGAAGAAGTCATTGCCAGAAAAAAGGGTGGAAATAAGGCTTTGGAAAACGAGGGATTCTGGAAAATCCTGGAATTTTTTGGGACTTGAAAAAAAGTACTTTGAATTTCCAGAATGGTGGAATGTGTTGAAGGTAGAATGGTTAGAATCGGTTGAAAAATGTGGGAATTGTGCAACTTGGAAAATTGTCCCTTTCATTTCAATGGGAATTTAATGAAAATTTGGGATTTTCTGGAAATGCTGGATTTTTTTTTAAATGCTAAAAGACTTGAATGATTTGAAATGGATGATGTTGGAATTTTTCAAAACTGTCGAGAAATGTTGAAGTAGTAATATTTTTAATTGAGAAATAGTATTAAGAAATTCCTGGAATTTCAGAAAAAACGGGAATTTTTCCAGTGAAAAAACAACTTAGTTTTATTGTCCTGATTAAGAGGAATGTTTTGACGGTGGAACGGTTCAAATAGGTTAAAAAAATGTGGAAGAAGTCATTGCCAGAAAAAAGGGTGGAAATAAGGCTTTGGAAAACAAGGAATTCTGGAAAATCCTGGTATTTTTTTGGGACTTGAAAAACAGTACTTTGAATTTCCAAAATGGTGGAATGTGTTGAAGGTAGAACGGTTAGAATAGGTTGAAAAATGTGGGAATTGTGCAACTTGGAAAAACGTCCCATTCATTTCAATGGGAATTTAATGGAAATTTGGGATTTTCTGGAAAAGCTGGAATTAAAAAAAAAAAATGCTAAAAGACTTGAATGAGTTGAAATGGATGATGTTGGAATTTTTCAAAACTGTTGAGAAATGTTGAAGTAGTAACATTTTTAATTGAGAAATGGTATTAAGGAATTTCTGGAATTTCAGAAAAAACGGGAATTTTTCCAGTTAAAAAAACAACTTCAATTGTTTGTCCTGATTAAGAGGAATGTTTTGACGGTGGAACGGTTCAAATAGGTTAAAAAATGTGGAAGAAGTCATTGCCAGAAAAAAAGAGTGGAAATCGAGCTTTGGAAAACGAGAGATTCTGGAAAATCCTGGAATTTTTTGGGACTTGGAAAAAAATGTACTTTGAATTTCCAGAATGGTGGAATGTGTTGAAGGTAGAACGGTTTGAATCGGTTGAAAAATATGGGAATTGTGCAACTTGGAAAAATGTCCCATTCATTTCAATGGGAATTTAATGGAAATTTGGGATTTTCTGGAAAAGCTGGAATTTTTTTTAAAATGCTAAAAGACTTTAATGAGTTGAAATGGATGATGTTGGAATTTTTCAAAACTGTCGAGAAATGTTGAAGTCGTAACATTTTTAATTGAGAAATTGTATTAAGGAATTTCTGGAATTTCAGAAAAAATGGGAATTTTTCTAGTTAAAAAAACAACTTAGTATTTTTGTCCTGATTAAGAGGAATGTTTTTACGGTGGAACGGTTCAAATAGGTTAAAAAATGTGGAAGAAGTCTTTGCCAGAAAAAAAGAGTGGAAAACGAGCTTTGGAAAACGAGAGATTCTGGAAAATCCTGGAATTTTTTGGGACTTAAAAAAAATGTACTTTGAATTTCCAGAATGGTGGAATGTGTTGAAGGTAGAATGGTTTGAATCGGTTGAAAAATGTGGGAATTGTGCAACTTGGAAAAATGTCCCATTCATTTCAATGGGAATTTAATGGAAATTTGGGATTTTCTGGAAATACTGGAATTAAAAAAAAAAATGCTAAAAGACCTGAATGATTTGAAATGGATGATGTTGGAATTTTTCAAAACGGTCGAGAAATGTGAAGTAGTAACATTTTTGATTGAGAAATAGTATTAAGAAATTCCTGGAATTTCAGAAAAAAACGGAATTTTTTCCAGTGAAAAAAACAACTTAGTTTTTTGGTCCTGATTAAGAGAAATGTTTTGACGTTGGAATGGTTCAAATCGGTAAAAAAAAAATCTAGAATAAGTCATTGCCAGAAAAAAGGGTGGAAATAAGGCTTTGGAAAACGAGGGATTCTGGAAAATCCTGGAATTTTTTGGGACTTGAAAAAAAGTACTTTGAATTTACAGAATGGTGGAATGTGTTGAAGGTAGAATGGTTAGAATCGGTTGACAAATGTGGGAATTGTGCAACTTGGAAAAATGTCCCGTTAATTTCAATGGGAATTTAATGGAAATTTGGGATTTTCTGGAAATGCTGGAATTTAAAAAAAAAAAAAAAACAGACCTGAATGATTTGAAATGGATGGCATTTCTTTGGAATTTTTCAAAACGGTCGAGAAATGTGAAGTAGTAACATTTTTAATTGAGAAATAGTATTAAGAAATTCCTGGAATTTCAGAAAAAACGGGAATTTTTCCAGTGAAAGAAACAACTTAGTTTTTTTGTCCTGATTAAGAGGAATGTTTTGACGGTGGAACGGTTCAAATAGGTTAAGAAATGTGGAAGAAGTCATTGCCAGAAAAAAAGAGTGGAAATCAAGCTTTGGAAAACGAGAGATTCTGGAAAATCCTGGAATTTTTTTGGGACTTGGAAAAAAATTTACTTTGAATTTCCAGAATGGTGGAATGTGTTGAAGGTAGAATGGTTTGAATCGGTTGAAAAATGTGGGAATTGTGCAACTTGGAAAAATTTCTCTTTCATTTCAATGGGAATTTAATGGAAATTTGGGATTTTCTGGAAAAGCTGGAATTTAAAAAAAAATGCTAAAGTACTTTAATGAGTTGAAATGGATGATGTTGGAATGTCGAGAAATGTTGAAGTAGTAACATTTTTAATTGAGAAATGGTATTAAGGAATTTCTGGAATTTCAGAAAAAACGGGAATTTTTCCAGTTAAAAAACAACTTTAATTGTTTGTCCTGATTAAGAGGAATGTTTTGACGGTGGAACGGTTCAAATAGGTTAAAAAATGTGGAAGAAGTCATTGCCAGAAAAAAAGGTGGAAATAAGGCTTTGGAAAACGAGGGGTTCTGGAAAATCCTGGAATTTTTTGGGACTTGGAAAAAAAATTACTTTGAATTTCCAGAATGGTGGAATGTGTTGAAGGTAGAACGGTTTGAATCGGTTGAAAAATGTGGGAATTGTGCAACCTGGAAAAATGTCCTGTTAATTTCAATGGGAATTTAATGGAAATTTGGGATTTTCTGGAAATCCTGGAATTAAAAAAAAAAAAAAAAAAAGACCTGAATGATTTGAAATGGAGGGCATTTCTTTGGAATTTTTCAAAACGGTTGAGAGATGTGAAGTAGTAACATTTTTAATTGAGAAATAGTATTAAGAAATTCCTGGAATTTCAGAAAAAACGGGAATTTTTCCAGTTAAAAAAACAACTTAGTTTTTTTGTCCTGATTAAGAGGAATGTTTTGACGGTGGAACGGTTCAAATAGGTTAAGAAATGTGGAAGAAGTTATTGCCAGAAAAAAAAGTGTGGAAATCAAGCTTTGGAAAACGAGAGATTCTGGAAAATCCTGGAATTTTTTGGGACTTGGAAAAAAAATTACTTTGAATTGTGGAATGTGTTGAAGGTAGAATGGTTAGAATCGGTTGAAAAATGTGGAAATGGTGAACTTTTGTAAAAATGGCCAATTCATTTTAAATGGGAAAAATGTCCCGGAAATCAGGGAATTTAGCCCACGATTCTCGAACAGTTTTAAATTGGAACGGTTTGAATGGGGTGAACAATGTGGAAGGTAGAGCGCGCCAAAATCTGTCGAAGAATGATAATAATAAATAGATGAATTTTGGTGTAGAAACCCATGTGTGTGAATGTTTTGGAGCATTCACACAATAAAAGGTATGTCAACCTTTACTTTATGTTTGTGTTGCCAGGATGTGAGCGTGTGTGCTGTCTCTTTAAGAAACCACTACTCGGAAACACCTCAGGTGCAGCGACTCTGGTTGATTAGTTTGTTGGGAACCAAGCTTGACTCTTTTTTTGTGTAACCCTACTCTCGTGCATTGATTCAAAACTTATTTAGATGACTTGTGTTGATACAGCGAAGTGGAATACTTTTATTTTCTTGGCATGTGACACCTGTGGAGCTATTCTGCACTTCAAGTGGAGCGAGGCGCCTTCTAACCACTACCGTACCGAGGTGAGTCGCAGACCGCGTCCTCCTTGAAAGCGTGTTAATGGTACATACAATACATTCCGTAAAAAAAACTGGTGAGCTGTGTATTGATAGCAAATTGTCTAGCTAACGTTAACTATGTATTACAGGGGTGCCCAGACTTTTCCCACCAAGAGCCACACACTAGCAAATCAAAGAATGCAGGGGCATATTTGGTAGTTTCAATCTTCATAACCAGCACAATATATAGATTTGTTTTGAATGTCATGAACGGTTAGCACGCTGGCCAGATAGCATCAAGCAACAGAAAATATGAGCAAATTTAGCTAACATGCTAACAATAGCATGCTTACAGTTAGCATTAGTGAAATACCAAAATACATGATACTGAGGTGTATGTGTTAAATTAGCTGGAAAAAAAGCTAGCATTATAATGTTAACATGCTAAAATGCTAACTGTAGCATGCGTCAAGTATCGAAATATATTACTCTGAGGTGTCTTCCTGAAAAAGTGGTTTCAAATTTTAAATAAAAAAAAAATATCCAGGGTACCAAAATATGACTGAGGTGTATACCTACAAGAAAAGGATAGCATACCAACGTTAGCATTCAACAGGTATCATTCATCAAGTAACAAAATATTTGACGCTGAGGTGCGTACGTGTTAAATAAGCTGAAAAAAAGCTAGCGTTCTAATGTTAGCATGCTAAAATGCTAACTGTAGCATGCGTCAAGATATATTACCCTGAGGTGTTTACCTGAAAAATGTTTAAAATTAAAAATAAATAAATAAATATTGAGGGTACTTAAATATGACTGAGATGTATGTATACCTACAAAAAAGGCTAGCATGCTAACGTTAACATTCAACAGGTGTCATTCGTCAAGTAACAAAATATTTGATGCTGCGGTGTATACCTGCAGAATTAACAGTTAGCATGCTGAAATGCTAACTGTAACATGTGTCAAGTACTAACATATATTACTTAGAGGTGTGTTCCTGAAAAAGTTGTTTAAAAAAAAAAAAAAAAAAAAAAAAAGTCTGATATGACTGAGATGTATACCTACAAAAAAGACTAGCACACTAATGTTAGCATTCAACAGGTATCATTCATCAAGTAACAAAATATTTGACGCTGAGGTGCGTTCCTGCAAACGCCGCCAAAATCCTAGCATGCTAATATTATCATGCTAAAATGCTAACTGTAACAAGCGTCAAGTACCAAAATACATTACTCTGAGGTGTGTTCCTTTAAAAGTTGTTTAAAATTCCTCCAAAAAATAAAAAAAAATGTCGAGGGTACCAAAATATGACTGAGATGTATACCTACGAAAAAGGTTAGCATACCAATGGTAGCATTCAACAGGTGTCATTCATTAAGTAACAACATATTTAACGCTGAGGTGCATACCTGCAAACTCAGCAAAAAATCTACCTAGCATGCTAATATTAGCATGCTAAAATGCTAACTGTAACATGCGTCAAGTACAAAAATATATTACTCTGAGGTGTGTTTCTGAAAAAGTTGTTTAAAATGTTAAATACATTAAAAATTGTCAAGGGTACAACATATGACTGAGATGTATACTTACAAAAAAGGCTAGCATATTTACGTTAGCATTCAACAGGTGTCATTCATCAAGTAACAAAATATTTGATGCTGAGGTGCTTATCTGCAAACTCAGCAAAAAAGCTATCTAGCATGCTAATATTAGCATGCTAAAATGCTAACCGTAACATGCGTCAAGTACCAAAATACATTACTCTGAGTTGTGTTCCTTAAAAAGTTGTTTAAAATTCCCCCCAAAAAATAAAAAAATATGTCTGGGGTACAAAAATATGACTGAGATGTATACCTACAAAAAAGGCTAGCATATTAACGTTAGCATTCAACAGTTGTCATTTGTCAAGTAAC
Source organism: Nerophis lumbriciformis (assembly GCF_033978685.3). Classification (NCBI taxonomy): domain Eukaryota; kingdom Metazoa; phylum Chordata; class Actinopteri; order Syngnathiformes; family Syngnathidae; genus Nerophis; species Nerophis lumbriciformis. The sequence goes on along the minus strand of NC_084568.2, from coordinate 35,224,527 downwards.
AAAATATTTAATGCTGAGCTGCATACCTGCAAACTCAGCAAAAAAGCCAACTAGCATGCTAATATTAGCATGCTAAAATGCTAACTGTAACATGCGTCAAGTACAAAAATATATTACTCTGAGTTGTGTTCCTAAAAAAGTTGTTTAAAATGTTAAATACATTAAAAATTGTCAAGGGTACAAAATATGACTGAGATGTAAACTTACAAAAAAGGCTAGCATATTTACATTAGCATTCAACAGGTGTCATTCATCAAGTAACAAAATATTTGATGTTGAGGTGCTTACCTGCAAACTCATCAAAAAAGCTATCTAGCATGCTAATATTAGTATGCTAAAATGCTAACTGTAACATGTGGCAAGTACCAAAATACATTACTCTGAGTTGTGTTCCTGAAAAAGTTGTTTAAAATTCCCCCCCAAAAATTAAAAAAATGTCTAGGGTACCAAAATATGACCGAGATGTATACCTACAAAAAAGGCTAGCATATTAACGTTAGCATTCAACAGGTGTCATTTGTCAAGTAACAAAATATTGAACGCTGAGTTGCATACCTGCAAACTCAGCAAAAAAGCGAACTAGCATGCTAAAATGCTAACTGTGACATGCGTCAAGTACCAAAATATATTACTCTGAGGTATCTTCCTGAAAAAAGTTGTATAAAATTCCAAATTGAAAAAAAATAATTTATCTACGGTACCAAAATATGACTAAGATGTATGCCTGCAAAATGTGTTTGGAAAAAAAACAAAAAAGGCTAGCATACCGACGTTAGCGTTCAACAGGTATCATTTGTCAAGTAACAAAATATTGCTAGTATATGAATGCTAACAATTGTGCTGTTATAAATGAGCACTTTGGACACCCCTGATGTATTTTTGTCATAACGACATCACTGCAAATTGTTAGTTGCTAGTTCTAAACTGACCACATAATAACTGTAATTGTGGAAAAAAAATACACATTAATCGAAAATATATGTTCTGTAAAACTGCTAATGGTAACATGAGCCAGCCAGTGGTGTTATTTGTTCCATTTTGCCAAATAATTAAATATTCTAACACAGTGTTACTGTTCAAACTGTGTGTAGTGGTAAAGTGTCCAAACATGAAATACCTGCCGTGTTTTTAATCAATACTTAGGCCTACTGCGCTACTGTATTTAAACCTAGGTCATTATGGTGGTACTTGTAGAGCACTTTTTTTTTCCTGAGGTGAAAAAAAGGTAAAAAAATACTAATTTGTTATTTATTTGTTTATTTAACTTTGAGCCTCATTAAACGTTGTTTCAAAGTCCTCACCTTACCTTACCTTACCTGCTGTGCTGCACCACAATGTTAACGCCCCAAATCAAACTAATTGTTCCCTCGAGCTCCATAGGTGCAAAAACTGCATTTTTATGATCTTTTTTGTAAGAAAGTGTGACTTTGTACTGTATTTTGCAGCCCTGCTGCTCCCTTTAGATGCACACCAGAGGGGCTAGAGTAGAGGTCAGCGGCTAATTTCATAATGCACCTTGGGCAAGGCTTCAATTATTCATCCATGCCTGGAGCTCTGGATCTGTTAATCAAAGTCCGTGGGCATCTAAAGGAGTCGTGACAAAAGTCTACTTCCTGCCCTAAGTTACTGATACTGTTCAACCATGGGACATAAAACAATACAACAATTGATGGATTCTCCCGCTCAGGGGTGTCCAAACTTTTTCACATGTAAGGTGTGTGTAATGTACAAACCCCGTTTCCATATGAGTTGGGAAATTGTGTTAGATGTAAATATAAACGGAATACAATGATTTGCAAATCCTTTTCAGCCCATATTCAGTTGAATATGCTACAAAGACAACATATTTGATGTTCAAACTGATAAACATTTTTTTTTTTTTGCAATTAATCATTAACTTTAGAATTTGATGCCAGCAACACGTGACAAAGAAGTTGGGAAAGGTGGCAATAAATACTGATAAAATTGAGGAATGCTCATCAAACACTTATTTGGAACATCCCACAGGTGAGCAGGCAAATTGGGAACAGGTGGGTGCCATGATTGGGTATTGTCGGAGGCAGATATTTTCATATATCCGTATTTAAGTGTTACTTCTTTATTTTCATAATCATATTACAAAACAGCTAGTGTTTTTCTTCCAATTGTGGTCTTTTGGTTGTCTGCAAATACTGTGTGCTAACCTTGAATATGGAATGTAAGGAGGAGAGATAATCCTTCTCCTTATCTCTTCTTGTGTCCAGATGCGGAGGACAATGGGCATGTGTTTGGGCTGGAAAGACAAGACAGCGAGGGTGGGAGGGAGAGAGACTTTATAGAATAGAATGTTTCCATATTTTAGATCAGACCATCTTAGCTGCGCGATTGAATGTTCTATGCTGGACTGGTCTCATTATATTTACAAAGCTTTGCAAATATATTACAAAATACCTATTCTGTCTCTGGTGGTTCTTCTACTCAGCTTTAAGTGTCGTAAAGAGCTTGGGAGCGACCAGAAACTTGAATTCCCTGGGAGGAACAACTGGTCCAAACGCAACAGTATAAAAGTAGATTCCATGAAATGCTCAGTCATTCACAAAACAAGGATGGGGCGAGGGTCACCACTTTGTCAACAAATGCGTGAGCAAATTGTTGAACAGTTTAAGAAAAACCTTTCTCAACCAGCTATTGCAAGGAATTTAGGGATTTCACCATCTACGGTCCGTAATATCATCAAAGGGTTCAGAGAATCTGGAGAAATCACTGCACATAAGCAGCTAAGCCCGTGACCTTCGATCCCTCAGGCTGTACAGCATCAACGAGCGACATCAGTGTGTAAAGAATATCACCACATGGGCTCAGGAACACTTCAGAAACCCACTGTCAGTAACTACAGTTGGTCGCTACATCTGTAACGTAAGTTAAAACTCTCCTATGCAAGGCGAAAACCGTTTATCAACAACACCCAGAAACGCCGTCGGCTTCGCTGGGCCTGAGCTCATCTAAGATGGACCGATACAAAGTGGAAAAGTGTTCTGTGGTCTGACGAGTCCACATTTCAAATTGTTTTTTGGAAACTGTGGACGTTGTGTCCTCCGGACCAAAGAGGAAAAGAACCATCCAGATTGTTATAGGCGCAAAGTTGAAAAGCCAGCATCTGTGATGGTATGGGGGTGTATTAGTGCCCAAGACATGGGTAACTTACACATCTGTGAAGGCGCCATTAATGCTGAAAGGTACATACAGGTTTTGGAGCAACATATGTTGCCATCCAAGCAACGTTACCATGGACGCCCCTGCTTATTTCAGCAAGACAATGCCAAGCCACGTGTTACATCAACGTGGCTTCATAGTAAAAGAGTGCGGGTACTAGACTGGCCTGCCTGTAGTCCAAACCTGTCTCCCATTGAAAATGTGTGGCGCATTATGAAGCCTAAAATAGCACAACGGAGACCCCCGGACTGTTGAACAACTTAAGCTGTACATCAAGCAAGAATGGGAAAGAATTCCACCTGAGAAGCTTAAAAAATGTGTCTCCTCAGTTCCCAAACGTTTACTGAGTGTTGTTAAAAGGAAAGGCCGTGTAACACAGTGGTGAACATGCCCTTTCCCAACTACTTAGTCACGTGTTGCAGCCATGAAATTCTAAGTTAATTATTATTTGCAAAAAAAAAAAAAAAGTTTATGAGTTTGAACATCAAATATCTTGTCTTTGTAGTGCATTCAACTGAATATGGGTTGAAAAGGATTCACAAATAATTGTATTCCGTTTATATTTACATCTAACACAATTTCCCAACTCATATGCAAACGGGGTTTGTATATTTATATACAGTCGTGGTCAAAAGTGTACATACACTTGTAAAGAACATAATGTCATGGCTGTCTTGAGTTTCCAATCATTTCTACAACTCTTATTTTTTTGTGATAGAGTGATTGGAGCACATACTTGTTGGTCACAAAAACATTCATGAAGTTTGCTTCTTTTATGAATTTATTATGGGTCTACTGAAAATGTGAGCAAATGTGCTGGGTCAAAAGTATACATACAGCAATGTTAATATTTGCTTACATGTTCCTTGGCAAGTTTACCTGCAATAAGGCACTTTTGGTAGCCATCCACAAGCTTCTGCTTGAATTTTTGACCACTCCTCTTGTCAAAATTGGTGCAGTTCAGCTAAATGTGTTGAACTTGTTTCTTCAGCATTGTCCACACGTTTAAGTCAGGACTTTGGGAAGGCCATTTTAAAACCTTCATTCTAGCCTGATTTAGCCATTCATTTACCACTTTTGAGGTGTGTTTGGGGTCATTGTCCTGTTGGAACACCCAACTGTGCCCAAGACCCAACCTCCGGGCTGATGATTTTAGCTTGTCCTGAAGAATTTGGAGGTAATCCTCCTTTTTAATTGTCCCATTTACTCTCTGTAAAGCACCAGTTCCATTGGCAGCAAAACAGGCCCAGAGCATAATACTACCACCACCATGCTTGACGGTAGGCATGGTGTTCCTGGGATTAAAGGCCTCACCTTTTCTCCTCCAAACATATTGCTGGGTATTGTGGTCAAACAGCTTCATTTTGTTCATGAATATTTTTTATGACCAACAAGTATGTGCTCCAATCACTCTATTACAAAAAAATAAGAGTTGTAGAAATGATTGGAAACGCAAGACAGAAATGACATTATGTTCTTTACAAGTGTATGTAAACTTTTGACCACGACTGTATGTATGTATTAGAGATGTATGGTATACCGGTACTAGTATAGTATCGTGGTACTAATGAATCAAAAACTGTTTGAAAAGTACCAGTTCCCCATGACAGTGCTGGTTTTACGAGCAGATGAGCATGTTCGGCAGCGCGCACACACAGACTACTTACAAGCAGACACAGTGTGTAGACAGAAAAGGGAGAATGGCGCATTTTGGCTTAAAAAGTAAAGATAAAGGTGAAGTTATAACACTTAGGCACCCTCAGGAAGTAGTGCTTTAAGACATGGCTAACATCCATCCGCAGTCTGCAGTGTTTTAGCCACTTCTAAATCACTAATCCTCGCCTCCATGGTGACAAATAAAGTAAGTGTCTTACAAGTATCATTATCACTGCAGGACGAGGAAAAGCTAAACATGCTTTACTACACACCGTAGGAGGATACAATAGCTCACCGGCATCACCGCTAAATATAGCGCTCCTGAATGTAAACAAATGCCATGGGTGGGTCGACACCTGGCATCCACTGTAATGATATCAAGTACAAGAGCGTATTTAGTCGATACTACTATGATTACATCGATATTTTTTATCGTCATAAAATCTTTTTTCCTTTTTTTAGAATTCATATTATGTTTATAAAGTCAGTAAATATGTCCCTGGACACATGAGGACTTTGAATATGACCAATGTATGATCCTGTAACTACTTGGTATCGGACCGATACCTAAATGTGTGGTATCATCCAAAACTAATGTGAAGTATCCAAACAACAGAAGAATAAGTGATTATTACATTTTAACAGAAGTGTAGATAGAACATGTTAAAAGAGAAAATAGGCAGATATTGACAGTAAATGAACAAGTGGACTAATAATATATTTTTTTTAGAGTTTGTCCTTCATAATGTTGACAAAATAATAGGTAGATAAATGACACAATATGTTACTGCATAGACTAATTAGGAGCCTTTGTTTGTTTACTTACTACTAAAAGACAAGTTGTCTAGTATGTTCACTATTTTATTTAAAGACTAAATTGTTCTTCGATTGTAATAATAAACATGTTTAATGTACTCAAATATTTTTTGTTAAATAAAAGCCAATAATGCCATTTTTTGGCGGTCCTCTTTATTTAGAAAAGTGATCAAATACATTTTGGTACCGGTACCAACATATTGGTATCGAGACAACCCTACGTTGCAGTGTTAATTATTTATTGTGTGGTCAAAATACTCCATGAAAATAATCTCATGATGCAGACACGTTTGTTACTGGATACTTTCTAATACGCTTCGTGTAAGTAATATGCAACTATAATATTTTTTGACAAATGTGATGTATTATACTGCAGTATTGTTCCATAAAGATTTTAGATGTAAACGCATATAAGCCGATACTTCTTTTTTGTTGACATTTTTTGATTTTTTTGTTTAAAAAAAAAGCCAATAATGCCATTTTTTTGTGGTCCCCTTTATTTAGAAAAGTGTCAAAATATTGGTATCGAGACAACCCTACGTTGCAGTGTTAATTATTTATTGTGTGGTCAAAATACTCCATGAAGATTATCTCATGATGCAGACACGTTTGTTACTGGATACTTTCTAATACGCTTTGTGTAAGTAATATGCAACTATAATATTTTTTGACAAATGTGATGTACACTGCAGTATTGTTCCATAAATATTTTAGATGTAAACGCATAAAAGCCGATACTGTATGTATTTATTATTTTTATTTTTATTATTTACTTATTTTTATTTTATTTTATTTTTTTTAAATTTTATTTTTTATTTTATTTTATTTTATTTTATTTATTTATTTATTTTTTATTTTTTTATTTTTTATTTTTTATTTTTTATTTTTTATTTATTTATTTATTTTTTTAATCTTATTATTTATTTGTGTGTGGCGTCGCGCGGGTCTCACTTCCTGTTGGATGGGGTCCGTGCCCGTGTGGCCCGACCTTGCGCTGTGGGGTCTCTGTTGGTGACTTGGTGTGGTGGCGGCGCAGCCCCCGTGTCTGGTCTGGATGCTGTGTCTCGGTTGTTTGGGCGGTGGTGTGTTTGTGCGGGTTTGGGTTGGGGTGGGGGGCCTTTTGGTTGGGGGGGTTGTTGGTGTCTCTTGTTTGCGTGTTGGCGTTCGGGCTGACCGGCGAGCTGGCGCCGGCTGGTCTCCGTGGCCCTGGTGGCGTGTGGTTGCTGGTCGCAGTTTTTTTTTGATCGCTTTGATTTGATTGGCTGGTGCTGGCTGTCTGGGGTTATTGCGGCTGCTGTTTCTGCTGCCGTTTGTTTGTGGTGTGGGCGCCCGTGGCTGCTGGGTCTGGTGCAGGGGTGTGGCTGATGTTGTGACTGATGGCAGCGCGCGCGCGTGATGGCTGTCGGGGCTGACGAACTGTGTATATGTATGTATATGTGTGTGTATGTATGTATGTTTATATATGTGTATGTGTACATATGTGTATGTATATGTATATATGTGTATGTGTGGGTATGTATACGTGTATGTGTGTATGTGTATGTATATATGTATGTATGTATGTATATTTCTGGGGGTACGCTCTGGGCCTGCCTGTCAGACGGGGGTCGACGCCACAGGCTACTGCATCCGAACTGCGTGTCTGGAGCTCCTGGGTCCCGCTGTCCATCCCTTCCGGGTGCCCGTCTTGGTTGGGGCCTGTTGGGCCTAGTCCCTGCGTCTATTGTGGTAGCTTGGTGCTGCAAGGTATTCCGAGGTGCTGCGAGTCGGCCAGTTGCTGGGGTAGTGACCTTGTTTGTCAGCATGTCTGTGATCTTCTTTTAATTCTTTTTTTTTTTAAATTAATTAATTAATTAATTTATTTATTTATTTATTTTTTAATATATTTTATTAATATTATTTTTTAATTTTCCCCTCCCTCAGGGGGGGGGCTCGGCGGGGCGGTTGCTGGTTGTTCCATCTCCATCGTTGGGGTCCCTGCGGGTGGGGTGGGTGGTTCCCGTGGCCCTGTGCCTGGGCTGGCCGGGGGCTGGCCTCGCCGCGCTCTCCGGAGGTGGGGGGTGGGCTCGTGGGGGCCCGGTTGCCGGTGGGGCGGGGGCGGTCTTCCCGTCCGGTTGCGGGGAGTCTCTGGGTCCCTCGGGCGGGGCGTCTCGCCTTTCTGCCCGTGTGGGGTGTGGTCTCTCGCTGGCTTGGGGTCTGGCTGTCCCCTGCTTTTCTCGTGCCCTGTCCTCTGCCGGGTGCGTCTGTCTGCGGCCTGCTGCTGGCCCTTGTGGGCGGTACGGTGGGTCGGGCTCTGGGGTTCCTGTCGCTGGCCGGCTTGGCTGCGTGGGGGCGGTGGTCCCTGGTTCCCTGGGCACCACGCCTCCTGTTTGTGGGTTGGGCTCTCGGGGGTGATGGGGCCGTGCTCTGGCTCCCACGCACTCTGGGAGTCGAATGTATTGTACATGCAAATTCACATATGCTCACATACGTACATAGGTACCTACGCTCCCACATACATACACAAATACAGTACATATTTACCTACCTAATGTTCGTACATCCACACGCACATTCAATATACAAACATACACATACACATACAGTACATATACATTCACTGTACAAACACATATACACATTCTGTACATATACATTCATTGTACAAACACATATACACATTCTGTACATATACAAGTACATATGCATACTTACACTCATGCACATAATCACGTTTCATCAAACATATATTAACGTTGTTGCCCTAGGGTAAACTGGGTGTAACACATGGCACACTGACAAAGCTTAACCTATTGTGACTATAACAATCTACAAGGTTAATGTAGGTTGCTTCTCTTTCTCCCCCTCCATTTTTCTGCATTCTTTCGTATCTCAAGTTATCATTACGTATATGTATTGTTGCATTTAAACAACTGTATTGTTGATAATAAAGGTAAATTATTGGTATTGTTCATTATCAATAGCGCTATTTCTATTGGTATTTGTATTGATCCATTTGTAGTGTAATAATGCTCATTGTTATTTCTGTATTATTTTTTATTTTTCGCTAACTGCTTATTTGCTATTACTTTTACCATCATATTTGTACATGTCATATTTGCTGATGTTGCTCTATTGTTGTTGTTGTTGTTGTTGTTGTTGTTTGCTGTTGTTGTTTTTGTCTCTCTGTCTAATCCCCCTCTTGTCCCCACAATTTCCCCCTCTGTCTTCTTTTTTTTTCTCTTTCTATCCCCTCCTGCTCCGGCCCGGCTGCACTAAATGATAATATAAATACATTTAATAAAGTCAAATACAAATAAGGCAACAAGAGAAGTATCCTACACTTCTCTTTTGTAAAGTAAATCTGAACAGCCGACATGGGCATCTACATCAACTATATGATTTGCCTGAGAAGCTGGACAGGACATTAAAAAAAAAAAAAAAAAAAAAAAAAAAAAAAAAAAAAAAAAAAAAAAAAAAAAAAGCCGATACTTGTTTTTTGTTGACATTTTTTGATTTTTTGTTAAAAAAAAAAAGGCAATAATGCCATTTTTTGTGGTCCCCTTTATTTAGAAAAGTATCAAAATACATTTTGGTACCGGTACCAAAATATTGGTATCGAGACAACCCTACGTTGCAGTGGTAATTATTTATTGTGTAGTCAAAATACTCCATGAAGATAATCTCATGATGTAGACACGTTTGTTACTGGATTCTTTCTAATATGCTTCGTGTAAGTAATATGCAACTATAATATTTTTTGACAAATGTGATGTATTATACTGCAGTATTGTTCCATAAAGATTTTAGATGTAAACACATAAAAGCCGATACTTGTTTTTTGATGAAATTTGTTGAAATAATTTTTTTGGGGTCCCTTTTATTTAGGAAAATATCAATATATCAAAATACATTTTGTTACCAACATATTGTTATCGGGACAAACCTAGTGGCTACTGTGGTGGAAGGTCCGAATCTTAAACAGCAACAAAAGGGAATTTAGTACAAAAGTTTTATTTACCATAATCAAATGGTACAAGGTTGGATTGAATTGCCAATGCAAACAGACAACGTCCTCCGGAGACGTTGGATGAATCGAGAATCATGTGAATCATACATAGACTTGGTCTACTTGGCCATTTATGTGTTTCCCTCAGTGACGTGCGGTGAGGTTGATGGCTGGTGAGGCACTGACTTCATCACAGTCAGATTTACAAACATATGAACCCTAAAGAGTATCTTATTCACCATTTGATTGGCAGCAGTTAACGGGTTATGTTTAAAAGCTCATACCAGCATTCTTCCCTGCTTGGCACTCAGCATCAAGGCTTGGAATTGGGGGTTAAATCACCAAAAATTATTCCCGGGCGCGGCGCCGCTGCTGCCCACTGCTCCCCTCACCTCCCAGGGGGTGATCAAGGGGATGGGTCAAATGCAGAGGACAAATTTCATTACACCTAGTGTGTGTGTGACAATCATTGCTACTTTAACTTAACTTTAACTTTACACATACAAACTGTAGCACACAAAAAAGCACATTTAATTAAAAAAAATGTTATTATGGTCTTACCTTTACTTATAAATTAAGTCCATGCGCTGCAACTAAAGCCCTCACTTAAACTTTCCACGTGCAAGATTGAATCTATTTAAAAAAGTGTAACCGAGGGTTTATAAATGTCGCCTATACTGTATGAAACTACAAAATAACAAACACGGAGGCTCCGGTTTACACGAGGACCACTTTATTTACATTCTTTCAAAAACCTCCGCTCCACTCTCTGTCATCACTTCCGCTCTTAGCGCCTTCAAAATAAGAGCTCAAGGTATATACTGTATAACAGCGCATAACTGGAACTTAACATCACAAATAGGAAAGCCCATAAAAATAGGTTACAAAAGTTATTTAATAAGAAGCCAAAAACTGTAAAAACAATAATGTTCGTGTTGGAGGAGTTGTGAATTAGGTACACCTGCACTCTGCAGGTGTACCTAATGTTGTGGCCCTGCATTCATTCACAACTCCTCCAACACGAACATGATTGTTTTTGCACTTTTTGGCTTCTTATTAAATAACTTTTTTAAATAGATTCAATCTTGCACGTGGAAAGTTTAAGTGTGGGCTTTAGTTGATATAACACTCCCGTCGGGGGTGCCGTGCATTCTACGGCGGGGGTGCAGGAGGCGAGCCTCAGCCAGTGCGTCTTTTGCAGCCGTTTTATAATCGCTCAGCACAAGAAATACGTTACACACATACAATTGTTGACAAAATACACTGTACATTAAATACCTCAGCTAACTAAACTATGGAAATGTATAATATAGTTCATATAGCAATACAGTCTCACTGCACAGCAGGCCAGCAGTTAGCCGAGTCATTGCGCAATCCATGTTGAGGCACTGAGTGACGTGCCTCAACTGGCTGCTGTTCACCGCACTGTCTCTTCTCAGTATTTGAACAGCAAATGTGAAAATTCAGCGATTTTGAATAAAAATAATCTAAAACTGGTGAAGTTAAATGGAAAATAACTTTATAGTATAATCACTGGATACATATAACAATTTAATTAAAAAAATGTATTTTTACATTTTTTTCGGGGCCTCACCTGCCTCACGTCACTGGTTTCCCTCATGTGTCAAGGTCCCGTTGTTTTGGACCTGTTTATTCTGCAACCTCCTTGAATCCTTCAGCCATAACCAACAATCAAAACATTTTGTACAATGGTTAGGCCGACCATATGTTCAACTCTAACCCACATATGCTCCTTCAATGGTTCAGAATAGAAAAAAGAGAAACGAGCAGACATTCTTAATGCTTTTCGACCTCGCTCTCTCTCCGGACTTCGACAGACACAAAATATGGTTCAAAGGTCAAAAATTCCACCACACTACTAGTTTAAAAATGTTTTCTTACTCTTTAATGCCTCTCTGTGTCTCACTTTTGCTTTTATTCCTGTGGATATAAACCTTGTTTAATTGTACTTATTATAGCCCAGATTATTGACTGCATGTCTTCTTTGCTTGATTTCACTAAGATGTGACGTTCGTTCCTTCTCCCCATGCCGTGTTTCTCGCTGGCCGGTCGTCTTTTGTCACCGACGCCCCAAAGTCCTGTTATTGAGCGTTTACGAGAGGCCGTCGTGACCCCATTAGCTCCTCCGCCGCGCTGCTTGTATGAAGAATTGATTGGCGTTTGTCTGATTGAGGCCCGCTAATGAAGGGAGATTATTGACCCAATTGGGTGCATGAAATAAGGTAGAGGTGGATGCACAGCTTTTTACCTGGATATTAGTATTGACCCGATGTTAATGGGCAGGCTAGCTACCGACCTATTTTAAGGCTTTAATGGAAAAACCCCAGCATGATTGATGGCGTTGCTTTTCGTCC
>NC_084568.2:35067500-35207500 GCF_033978685.3 Nerophis lumbriciformis | reverse complement strand
TTGGCATTGTCTTGCTGTAATAAGCAGGGGCGTCCATGATAGCGTTGCTTGGATGGCAACATATGTTGCTCCAAAACCTGTATGTACCTTTCAGCATTAATGGTGCCTTCACAGATGTGTAAGTTACCCATGTTTTTGGCCACTAATACACCCCCATACCATCACACATGCTGGCTTTTATGTTACAACCTTTGTTTAAATGTATACAGTTCTCCATTAAATGAATGCACTTTGTCCTTTTTGTCCCCCCCCAGGTCAGAACTGCAGTTACACACTACACAGTCCCAACGGGACGATAGAAAGCCCCGGCTACCCGTACGGCTATCCCAATTACGCCAACTGCACGTGGGTGATTGTAGCGGCCGAGCACAATCGGATACAGCTGGTGTTTCTCGGCTTCGCCCTGGAGGAGGACTTTGACATCCTGTCCGTTTACGACGGGCCACCCAGTCCGGGGAACCTGCGGACAAGGTAGGCCTGAAGTCTTCACGTTTGATTCAAAGACCCTGCAGTGAGATGTTGCTGCGCTTTGTCGTTGACTGACTGATGCAGGTCTTTTTGTTTTGTTCATGGTTGGAGATTAACCTGCTTTGGACAAGGAAAATAGTAAAGACCCAAATCCTTAACACAATCAAAAACTGTTGAATTACATGTAATAACTCTTTATCATAGGAGTGTCCTGATGCAACTGTTTCACTTACGATCAGTGTTGGGTTAGTTACTGAAAAACAGTAACTAGTTATAGTTACTAGTTACTTCATTTCAAAAGTAACTCAGTTACTAACTCAGTTACTTACACCAAAAAGTAATGCGTTACTGTGAAAAGTAACTATTTAGTTCTTTTTTTCTTCTTTTTTTTTTAAAGCTCCAATTAATGCCCTTTTAGCCTTTATTTCAGTACTGTTATTGCACTGGAGAATAATACAATATGTTGATCAACTTGACATACATTTGTATCACTGAACTCTGCTAAGCAATGTGGTCTACATACAACACACAAAGACAAAGATATGTTACAAAGGCCAATTTGTTTCTGGCCAGAACAAATTGACAAAACTATTTTAAATAGCTGCAACATAACATACATAAGTAACAAACAGCATAATAACAGCATAGATGTAAAGCAAGAAAGGCACACACTACATACACAAAGCCTAACCAGGCATTTTTTCCTCAAGAAATTCTGACACAAAATCATGTCTGAAGCCCAGAACACTCGACACATTTCCCCAGTTTTAGTTTAGAGATAAGGAAAGATTGGCCTGGCCCACTAGCATCCCTCTTTATGATTGACAGAGTGTGTGTACCTTCAGTTCTGAAAGATGAGCAGAGGCAGAGTTAATCCTTACGTGGTGAAGTGTCATTGGAGTCTCTGTCTCTCTTTACTAGCTTCGTCGAAGCATGTTGCTATGTAGCTTGTTTCAGCAGATTTGAATTGCTGTTTTGGGCAGTAGATGGGATCTTTGATCCAAAGCACAATTTACATTTAACTAAATTGTTATTTTCTTTGTGCTCAACAAAAGAAAAGTAGTGAAAATATCTCCATGTTAGCAAACTCGACTTCTGGCTCCGCCATGATCAGACACGCCCCCCCCCTCTCCCTCCCCACACTCACACAGAGCGCATGTCTCTCTCTCTTCTCCGGCTTGTGACACAAGAAGAATCAGAACGATGACACAGCAGCCCTCCGATAAAACACACTTTATACTACAAAAAAAGTAACGTAAAATAACGCAGTAACGCATCATGTAGTAACGGTAACTGAATTACTGAATATAAAAAAATAACGCGTTAGATTACTAGTTACCGCCGAATCTAACGGCGTTACAGTAACGCGTTACTTTGTAACGCGTTAGTCCCAACACTGCTTACGATACAATACTAAATTGAAACTTTGAGTATTGGCGATATGAGTTCGATGCAATATCAGCGCGAGTCATAGTACATACAGTACCACATTTTCCTTATTGATACTTTTTTTCCCTAAGCTTTGAACCCTGCGTCTTATACAGAGGTGCGTCTAATCTTTGGAGTTTTCATCGCTAACGGCAAAAATTATAAATTAATTAAGCAAAGAAGTCAATGTACTAAAATAATTCACTTTAAGGAACTGTTTTTACTCAAAGTGTCTACAAAGAACAAGGATTACGAATCCTGACAAACATCTTGAACCTTATTAAAAACACTGTTTGGAAACAATTTAATGTTTACAAAATCTTTGCATGTAAATATAATTTCACGTCCCCGTATGTATCTGCGGCTAATATATAAACAAATATGTTTTTTTTTTTGTTTTTTTAGTGGGTGCGGCTCATGGTCCGAAAAATATGGTACTTTTGATTATTACATATTATGCTGTTTTTTTAATTGAAGTGAGTTGGTAAAGTTGTGTTTTCTTTTGACAAACATGCTTTTGTAGACTGCAAGATGGTTTAATTAGGGACACTTACTACTTATATATAGCTTGAGCGCTATTGTGTGCTTAGCTGTTGTGTAGCTGCTAACTTTTAGTAGCCTCCCCTACCAAGTTTCATTTTAGTACATTAGTTAACAAACAATGCAAGATCTCATGGGAAGACATTGAGCTATTGCGGCTTATAGTCTCATGCGGCTGATATATGCACAAATCTTGTTTTCTTTGAAAATTTAGTGGTCCGGAAAATACGGTTATTTTGATTATTACAGACTTATGCTGTCGTTTTAATTGAAGTGGGGGTGGTAAGGTATTTTTGTCATGTTCAAACACCGATGATATCTATTAAACAGACAAGAAGCAAGGAATTAAACAGAGACAGGATTCAATTTAGCTCAATGAGGAGAAACGTCTGGGCTGTACTCTTGTACAGTCTTCCACCACGCTCTGACGAAATGATTGCACGCCTCCTCTTTTATTTGGACTTTCCCTGATTACATGGCAACACCTGTTTCTAAGGGGAGAGGGGGTCGTAAACAGCCGTTGACATAGGTCACAAAACAGTTCAAAGAGAAGATGCCTGGAGCTTGCATCAGGTCCTGCTTCCTCTCCGCTTTGTAGATCTCGGGTCAAGACAAGATCTTCCTGTGGATTACAATAGATCAAAGAAACCGACACCTTCATGTCGCTCCCCATCGTACACAGTGCAGTTTTACAAGCCTTTTGCTTGGTAAGATCAAAGACAGCTTTTGTCCTCTCGCCGGGAACTCATGGAATCAGTAAGTTTTGTGATAACTTACATACAATTATTCTGACAATTTTCTTTTGACAAACATGCTTTTGTGGACTGCAAGATAGGTTTAATTAGGGACACTTACTACTTATATATAGCTTGTGCGCTATTGTGTGCTTAGCTGTTGTGTAGCTGCTAAATCTTAGTAGCCTAGCCTACCATGTTTCCTTTTAGTACATTACTATACAAAAATGCAAGATCTCATGGGAAGACATTGAGCTATAATATATATGCAGCTTATAGTCTCATGCGGCTAATATATGAACAAATCTTGTTTTCTTTGAAAATTTAGTGGTCCGGAAAATACATTTATTTTGATTATTACAGACTTATGCTGTCGTCTTAATTGAAGTGGGGGTGGTAAGGTATTTTTGTCATGTTCAAACACCGATGACATCCTTTAAACAGACAAGAAGCAAGGAATTAAACAGAGACAGGATTCAATTTAGCTCAATGAGGAGAAATATCTGAGCTGTACTCTTGTACGGTCTTCCACCACGCTCTGACGAAATGATTGTAAGCCTCCTCTTTTATTTGGACTTACCCTGATTACATGGCAACAGCTGTTTCTAAGGGGAGAGGGGGTCGTAAACAGCCGTTGCCTTCGGTCACAAAACAGTTCAAAGAAAAGATGCCTGGAGCTTGCGTCAGGTCCTGCTTCCTCTCCGCTTTGTATATCTCGGGTCAAGACAAGATCTTCCTGTGGATTACAATAGATCAAAGAAACCGACACCTTCATGTCGCTTCCCATCGTACACAGTGCAGTTTTACAAGCCTTTTGCTTGGTAAGATCAAAGACAGCTTTTGTCCGCTCGCCGGGAACTCATGGAATCAGTAAGTTTTATGATAACTTACATACAATTATTCTGACAATTTTCCTTTGACAAACATGCTTTTGTGGACTGCAAGATAGGTTTAATTAGGGACACTTACTACTTATATATAGCTTGTGCGCTATTGTGTGCTTAGCTGTTGTGTAGCTGCTAAATCTTAGTAGCCTAGCCTACCATGTTTCCTTTTAGTACATTAGTTAACAAAAAATGCAAGATCTCATGGGAAGACATTGAGCTATAATATATATGCGGCTTATAGTCTCATGCGGCTGATATATGAACAAATCTTGTTTTCTTTGAAAATTTAGTGGGTGCGGCTCATGGTCTGGAAAATACGGTTATTTTGATTATTACAGACTTATGCTGTCGTTTTAATTGAAGTGGGGTGGTAAGGTATTTTTGTCAGGTTCAAACACCGATAACATCTATTAAACAGAGAAGAAACAAGGAATTAAACAGAGACATGATTCAATTTAGCTCAATGAGGAGAAACGTCTGGGCTGTACTCTTGTACAGTCTTCCACCACGCTCTGACGAAATGATTGTACGCCTCCTCTTTTATTTGGACTTACCCTGATTACATGGCAACAGCTGTTTCTAAGGGGAGAGGGGGTTGTAAATAGCCGTTGCCTTCGGTCACAAAACAGTTCAAAGAAAAGATGCCTAGAGCTTGCGTCAGGTCCTGCTTCCTCTCCGCTTTGTATATATCGGGTCAAGACAATCCTGTGGATTACAATAGATCAAAGAAACCGACACCTTCATGTCGCTTCCCATCGTACACAGTGCAGTTTTACAAGCCTTTTGCTTGGTAAGATCAAAGACAGCTTTTGTCCGCTCGCCGGGAACTCATGGAATCAGTAAGTTTTATGATAACTTACATACAATTATTCTGACAATTTTCCTGTGACAAACATGCTTTTGTATGCTGCAAGATAGGTTTAATTAGGGACACTTATTATTTATATATAGCTTGTGCACTATTGTGTGCTTAGCTGTTGTGTAGCTGCTAAATCTTAGTAGCCTCGCCTACCATGTTTCCTTTTAGTACATTACTATACAAAAATGCAAGATCTCATGGGAAGACATTGAGCTATAAACTGGCGACCAACTTTGCACAAGCATTGCTTGTATCGGAACACTTATATTGGAGATTTTAGCTCCAAGCTGATACTTGTTGATAACAGACCAATATCAATAGCTGATCAGACACCCCTAGTTTTTGAGAAACATTGTTTTACTTTTTTCACAGCCATACCCAAGATGATGACGATAACAATTACTAAAGGAAGTTAGAATAAAGTAAAACCACTGATACTTTGAGGATGCCTGACAGTCCTATAACGGGGTTACAACAGGAAGTTGTTTACATAGCGATACTGTCACCTTGTAGGTCTTTTATGGGCATTGCTGGACCAAACTTTCTACAGTCTTGAGAAAAGTAACATCAACTATAAAGTCGCTTTGCCAAGTGTCAAGGAGAGTTACAAATTAAGCCGGGGGTGCCTAAACTACGGCCCGCAAGCGGCACACCAACATTTCTAAATTGGCTACGAGACGTAATGAGTTCAATAATTGCATTGACTTTATTAGTCTGGCAAATTTGATACTGCTATAATGTCGCTATCCAGTTAATAGCCCAAGTAATTCATGTCAATGACCATTAATTATGCTGTGAAATTATATGTGCCCAGCATATGACCCATTGCAAACAACCTTCCCTAGTCATGGTGCCAAAAAAAAATTATAAAATCCAACACAAAATGTCAACAGACTTGGTAACAAATAACACAACCTGGTCACTGAACTTTGTAGACATTATAAAAAATGTCCATTCACCATAAAAAAAAAAATCAAAATTACTATTTATTACTATAATAAATAGTAATAATTACTATAATTATTAAATCCACTACAAAGCAAGATGGGAAAAAAATGCAAAATATTCTCCACACTTATCCATGTTTGGCGCAATTTAGCTGTGTGATATTGCTGATTACAGAACTTTAAGGAGGTCATCTTTCACATACTCTTAATATCCAATCATATTATTAGCAATATTATTTACTTTACATGCAGTCAGCTTTCCACCCTCGAACACATTTTTTTAGCTTTGGAATAAGCAGAAACTATTTGCACCAAAACCAATGGCTGTATTTTTAGCGCCTGTAAAATATTAATGAATGAAGTTAATTAACATTATTTTACATTAATTATGGGTACTTTATAGAACAATTTACCGCAAGCATATACCTAGCTCGCCCCTTCCTGCTCCATCACTGGTTAGACCGGGGATTCAGAGATGTGTGAAAATGGAAAAAGATGAAGAAAAACATTTTTTTGTTTGTTTTAATATATTTTCTGTAGGAGAACAAACATGACATAAACCTTCCTAATTGTTAGAAATCCCACCGTTTACATGAAACATGCTTCACTGATGAGAGTATTTGGCAAGCACCGTTTTGTCCTACTCATTTCAGCGATCCTTGAACTCATCGTAGTTTGTTTGCATGTACAACTTTCTCAGATGCTGCCACAGAAAAACGTGTTTTATGCCACTCCTTCTTTGTCTCAATTTGTCCACCAAACTTTGTATGCTGTGTGAATGCACAAAGATGAGCTTTGTTGAGTTTATTGATTTGCTGGAGTGCTTATCAGGCGTATTTGGTCAATCCATGACTGCAAGCTAATCAATGCTAACATGCTATTTGGGCTAGCTGTATATATGTACATATTGCATCATTATGCCTCGTTTGTAGGTATATTTGAGCTAATTTATTGTCCTTTACTTATGTCCTCTGTGTATTTAATTCATATTTGCATGTCCCATGGCACATTATCTGTATGTAATATTGGCTGCATTCCTGATAGTTGTGTGTGTGTGCCATGTTGTTCCAGACCACAGCAAACGTTACCCAGCTTGCAAAGATTGTAATAAATCCATCAGTTTGTTTCCTTAAACTTGGACACATACATCTATACCTTTTGGCCATTAAAAGCCAATCATTTCCAGTAAAGATATTACATTTCAACATTTCTATCAACGAAGATTTGCTTCAGCCCGCGACACAGTAATTTTGATAGTAGGCTATTTTAGCTAATATAGACACTTAAGTCAAGTGTTGCCTTCATTATAAGACTTATGTAAGACTTTTAAAGTCATTTTGATGGTAGACTGATGTAGATAACATAGACACTTACATCATGTGTTGCCTTCATTATAACACTTATATAAGACTTTTAAAGTCATTTTGATAGTAGGCTAATGTAGCTAATATAGACACTTACACCATGTGTTGTTTTCATTATAACACTTATATAAGACTTAAGTCATTTTGATAGTAGGCTAGTATAGGTAATATAGACACTTACATCAAGTGGTGTCCTTATTGTAACACTTATATAAGACTTTTAAAGTAATTTTGATAGTAGGCTAATATAGCTAATATAGACACTTACATCATGTGTTGCCTTCATTATAACATGTATATAAGACTTTTAAAGTCATTTTGATAGTAGGCTAATGTAGCTAATACAGACACTTACATCATGTGTTGTTTTCATTATAACACTTATATAAGACTTAAGTCATTTTGATAGTAGGCTAGTATAGGTAATATAGACACTTACATCAAGTGTTGTCCTTATTGTAACATTTATATAAGACTTTTAAAGTCATTTTGATAGTAGGCTAATATAGCTAATATAGACACTTACATCATGTGTTGCCTTCATTATAAGACTTATGTAAGACTTTTAAAGTCATTTTGATAGTAGGCTAATATAGCTAACATAGACACTTGCATCATGTGTTGCCTTCATTATAAGACTTATATAAGACATTTAAAGTCATTTTGATAGTAGGCTAATATAGACACTTACTTCATATGTTGTCTTCATTATAACACTTATATAAGACGTTCAAGTCATTTTGATAGTAGGCTAGTAT
Organism: Nerophis lumbriciformis; assembly: GCF_033978685.3. Lineage (NCBI taxonomy): Eukaryota > Metazoa > Chordata > Actinopteri > Syngnathiformes > Syngnathidae > Nerophis > Nerophis lumbriciformis. Next base: position 35,199,515 of record NC_084568.2, on the reverse strand, counting down.
AGGTAATATAGACACTTACATCAAGTGTTGTCCTTATTATAACACTTATATAAGACTTTTAAAGTCATTTTGATAGTAGGCTAATGTAGATTATATAGACACTTACATCATGTGTTGCCTTCATTATAACACTTATATAAGACTTTTAAGTCATTATGATAGTAGGCTAGTATAGGTAATATAGACACTTACATCAAGTGTTGGCCTTATTAAAACACTTATATAAGACTTTTAAAGTCATTTTGATAGTAGGCTAATGTAGCTAAAATAGACACTTACATCATGTGTTGCCTTCATTATAACACTTATATAAGACTTTTAAGTCATTTTGATAGTAGGCTAGTATAGGTAATATAGACACTTACATCAAGTGTTGTCCTTATTATAACACTTATATAAGACTTTTAAAGTCATTTTGATAGTAGGCTAATGTAGATAATATAGACACTTAATCATGTGTTGCCTTCATTATAAGACTCATGTAAGACTTTTAAAGTCATTTTGATAGTAGGCTAATATAGCTAATATAGACACTTACATCATGTGTTGCCTTCATTATAACACTTATATAAGACTTTTAAAGTCATTTTGATAGTAGGCTATTATAGCTAATATAGACACTGTATTGCCTTCATTATAAGACTTTTAAAGTCATTTTAATAGTAGACTATTATAGCTAATATAGACACTTACATCATGTGTTGCCTTCATTATAACACTTATATAAGACTTTTAAAGTCATTTTGATAGTAGGCTATTATAGCTAATATAGACACTGTATTGCCTTCATTATAAGACTTTTAAAGTCATTTTAATAGTAGACTATTATAGCTAATATAGACACTTACATCATATGTTGCCTTCATTATAACACTTATATAAGACTTTTAAAGTCATTTTGATAGTAGGCTAATATAGGTAATATAGACACAACACTATTATATGGCTTTTCATTTTTTGCGGCTGCAGACATATTAGTATTTTTTTAATTTTTGGTCCAATATGGCTCTTTCAGCGTTTTGGGTTGCCGACCCCTGGGTGCGACTATAACGGCTTGCACATTTCCATTCCATCCCCAGCCAGGTGCTCACAGAATGTATTTAAGCCGCATTACACGCACGCATGTTGGAGACCTTTCAACCCCGATGCAGCATTAGCTGTATTTTACTGGTATTAGCGTCAATTACAGGCTGCACCCACGCCCTTCTATTCACGTTTGTCATATTGTTGCCTGCAGACCTGGCAGTCCATCGCTTCCACACGTTACCTCTGATTAGAGTCAATTCCCTCCCCTGATTGGTAGAAGCTATTTTACTGTTGTTCTTAATTCTCCTAATTCCTCCGGCGCCTTCTGGTGAATTATTGACTGCGCTTGTTATACAGGCTTTCTAAAAAACACCTGCGAGGAACCATTGATCTTCCCAGTCGTGCTGTAGACAATGTTTGGCGTTGCAGTTGGCCATTTTCTGTCGATATCGCCGTCTTTGTCTTGTTTCTCCTTCCCCAACTCTCTGCCAGAGGTGCCTTTGCTGGCTCGCTCTGCAGGAATCAGGGAAAGTGTGCAGGAAAGAAATGCATTATGGATCTTTGCCTGTTTAGACATGTCGAGTGTGTTCTGTGGGGAGAGAAAATGCTCCACGCAGACCCCGGGCTCCAGATTGAGAGCCTCTGTGCATCGATTTGGTCCATGGATGCTCCTGGATGGTTTTCCTTTTCGGGGCCGTTGAGGCGGCAGTCGGTCGGGTGGTTCCAACTGCTCCTCTTTTGTCTAGTTCAGTGTTTTTCAACCTTTTAGAATAGAATAGAATGGACTTTATTGTCATTATATTTGCATACAATGAGATTAGGGGCTCCAACTTAAAGGGGAACATTATCACAATTTCAGAATTGTTAAAACCATTAAAAATCAGTTCCCAGTGGCTTATTATATTTTTCGAAGTTTTTTAAAAAATTTTACCCATCACGCAATATCCCGAAAAAAAGCTTCAAAGTGCCTGATTTTAACCATCGTTATATACACCCGTCCATTTTCCTGTGACGTCACATAGTGATGCCAACACAAACAAACATGGCGGAAAGAACAGCAAGCTATAGCAACATTAGCTCGGATTCAGACTCACATTTCAGCGGCTTAAGCGATTCAACAGATTACGCATGTATTGAAACGGATGGTTGTAGTGTGGAGGCAGGTAGCGAAACCGAAATTGAAGAAGAAACTGAAGCTATTGAGCCATATCGGTTTGAACCGTATGCAAGCGAAATCGACGAAAACGACACAACAGCCAGCGACACGGGAGAAAGCGAGGACGAATTCGGCGATCGCCTTCTAACCAACGATTGGTATGTGTTTGTTTGGCATTAAAGGAAACTAACAACTATGAACTAGGTTTACAGCATATGAAATACATTTGGCAACAACATGCACTTTGAGAGTGCAGACAGCCCAGTTTTCATCAATTAATATATTCTGTAGACATACCCTCATCCGCGCTCTTTTCCTGAAAGCTGATCTGTCCAGTTTTGAAGTTGATGTCACCAAGACATCCAGGGGGTTTAGCTTGCTCGTCTGCGGGAACAAACTGCCGCCATTGCTTGCCGTGCTACCGAGGTCCTTTGTCCCTGAATTGCTCACACACTCCGGCAGATTCAATGGGGGTCTGGCGGCAGATTTCTTTGACTTTATCGTTGGAAATGCATCTGCTTTGAGTGTCGCAGGATATCCACACATTCTTGCCATCTCTGTTGTCAAAAAAAATAGAATTTTCGGAATGAGTTGAAATGGTTGGTGTTGGAATTTTTCAAATTGGTCGATAAATGTTGAAGTAGTAACATCTTTAATTGAGAAATGGTATTAAGGAATTCCTGGAATTTGAAATGGGTTGAAAAATGTGGAAGGAGTAGTCACCAGAAAAAAGGGTCAAAAAAGGCTTTGAAAAATTCTGGGAATTCCTGGAAGAAAAAAAAATTAACTTGAAAAAATGATGGTTTCAATGTCCAGGATGAGTGGAATATGTTGAAGGTGGAATATTTTGAATAGGTTGAAAAATGTTGGAATTGTGAAAGAGTGAAAAATGGATAATTCGTTTTGAATGGGGACAATGTCCCTAAAAACGGAGAATTCTTGGAAATCCGGGATTTTTATTTTTACAGTTTTTGAAAGGGAGCACACAATTCTTGAACAGGCTGAATAATTTAAAGTTGAAACAGTTTCAGTGGGAGTTGCGGAACTTTGAAAATGGTTCCATTCTTTTCAATGGGAATTTCATGGAAATTTGGGGATTTTGGGAAAAGAGGGAATTCTTTGGAAAATGCAAAAAAAAATGTAATCTTCGGAAAGAGTTGAAATGGTTGGTGTTGGAAGTTTTCAAATCGGTCAAGACGTGTTGAAGTAGTAACATCTTTAATTGAGAAATGGTATTAAGAAATTCCTGGAATTTGAAATGGGTTGAAAAATGTGGAAGGAGTAGTGGCCAGAAAAAAGGGTCAAAAAAGGCTTTGAAAAAAACTGGAATCCTGGGAATTCCTGGAAAAAACATTTTTAACTTGACAAAATTATGGTTTCAATGTCCAGGATGAGTGGAATATGTTGAAGGTGGAATATTTTGAATAGGTTGAAAAATGTTGGAATTGTGAAAGAGTGAAAAATGGATAATTCATTTGGAATGGGGACAATGTCCCTAAAAACGGAGAATTCTTGGAAATCCGGGAATTTTATTTTTTACAGTTTTTGAAAGGGAGCACACAATTCTTGAACAGGCTGAATAATTTAAAGTTGAAACAGTTTCAGTGGGAGTTGTGGAACTTTGAAAAATGTTCCATTCTTTTCAATGGGTATTTCATGGAAATTTTGGGATTTCGGGAAAAGAGGGAATTTTTTGGAAAATGCAAAAAAAATTGAATTTTCGGAATGAGTTGAAATGGTTGGTGTTGGAATGTTTCAAATCGGTCAAGACATGTTGAAGTAGTAACATCCTTAATTGCGAAATGGTATTAAGGAATTCCTGGAATTTGAAATGGGTTGAAAAACGTGGAAGGAGTAGTCGCCAAAAAAAAGGGTCAAAACTGGAATTCTGGGAATTCCTGGAATTTTTTTTTTTTAACTTGAAAAAATGATAGTTGCAATGTCCAGGATGAGTGGAATATGTTGAAGGTGGAATGGTTTGAATCGGGTTGAAAAAATGTGTAAATGGTGGAAGTTTGAAAAATGGCCAATTAATTTTGAATGGGGAAAAATGTTCCGGAAAACCTTGAATTCTTGGAATTTTGGGAATATGTCAACGGAAAGCCCGCGATTGGAATGGTTTGAATCGGATGAAAAAAGTGGATGGTAGAGCACGCCAAAATCTGGAGAAGACGAAGAAGAAGAAGTGTCATGATCTGTGGTCTGGATCATGTTTTTTGTCATTTTCTGTTTGTTTAAGACTCCAATAGTTCCTGTTTTTGCGCTCCCTTGTTTGATCACCATGGCGACTGATTGGTTTCACCTGCCTCATGTGACACACGCACCTGGCTCTAATCAAAGAGACTATTTAAGCCTGTCGTTGCCAGTTAGTCGGCCTGGCGACATTTCTCTGTTGTTCTTTTCTTGCTCTGTATTGTTTGTTTCATGCTTGTTTCATGCCACAGATTCATGCTTGTTTTCATGCGATTGTTCGCTTCATGCTATGCCAAGAAAGTTTTGTTTATTCATGCCACATAGTTTTTTGTTTCATGTCCATAGTTCTGCCTAAGTGTTAGTCTTTGTATCCTGCGCTAAGTGGTGCCTTCGCCTTGTGCGCCTTTTTGTTTTCACTTTTTGAGTCAAGATTAAATCACGTCTTTACCTGCACGCCTTGTCCAGAGTAGTCCGTTTGCGTCCTGGGAAAACAATCCTCGCAGTAATTTGCGAAAACCTCGTCTTGACAAGAAGAAGTTGAATAAAAATGGATTAATTTTGGTGTAGAAAACCTTATTACTTGTGTGAATGCTTTGGAGCATACACACAATTAATGTCATACTTGCCAACCTTGAGACCTCCGATTTCAGGAGGTGGGGGGGCGTGGTCGGGGTGGGGGCGTGGTTGGGGGCGTGGTTAAGAGGGGAGGAGTATATTTACAGCTAGAATTCACCAAGTCAAGTACTTCATATATATATATATATATATATATATATATATATATATAAGAAATACTTGACTTTCAGTGAATTCTAGCTATATATATATATATATATATATATATATATATATATATATATAAATAAGAGAAATACTTGAATTTCAGTGTTCATTTATTTACACATATACACACACATAACACTCATCTACTCATTGTTGAGTTAAGGGTTGAATTGTCCATCCTTGTTCTATTCTCTGTCACTATTTACTAACCATGCTGAACACCCTCTGATGATGCATTCTGCTTCGTCTCCTTGTTCTGTGCGCAGCTGTGCACTGCACTCTCTAAAAGCCCTAGATGTTAATGTCACATATGCATGTACAGTAGATGGCAGTATTGCCCTGTTTAAGAGTGTCACAACATTGCTGTTTACGGCAGACAAACTGCTTTACGGTAGACGAAAACGTGACTGCTGTTGTTGCCGCGCTGGGAAGACGTTAATGAAACTGCCTAACAATAAACCCACATAAGAAACCAAGAACTCGCCCTCGATCATTCTACAGTTATAACGTGATTGGGCAGGCACGCTGTTTATATTGTGGGAAAGCGGACGTGAAAACAGGCTGTCGACACGTCACTCCGGTCCGCCTGAATTTCGGGAGAAAATTTGTCCCGGGAGGTTTTCGGGAGAAGCGCTGAATTTCGGGAGTCTCCCGGAAAATCCGGGATGGTTGGCAAGTATGATTAATGTTGCTGTGCGGCCCGGTAGCATATGCGTCACGGGCCGGTGGTTGGGGACCACTGCTCTATCTTACCCACATGAAGTGACTGTCCCTAAACACAACACAACAACAACAGCAGAGGTTGACAGCTGACTTCTCACCCTGCCCCACTTTGACCCACTTTGACCGTCGCCCAGCCATGATGTCAGAGTGTGTGACTCACACTTGACCTCAACGACCCGCCAAGTGTGACTCTTGTCCCTACAAGTGTTTACATGACCGCCCCCCCGCCCCAGCAGGAGTGGCTTTACAAGCGAGGAGATGAAACGTCTGCCGGTCGTCTACTTAAGGAGGCGAGATATGCGCGTTTGCTCACCGCCGTGCTCCCTGGTGTGGGTTTCTTCCTGCAGCAGCGGCTTTGTGAGTCACAGTCCCACCTCGGGTAGCACATACGCAAGTCTGTCGACGGCGGCGGCGCTTCGTCAAAGTGACGCCATGGAAGCAGAGGGTGGTGGAGAATAGACATCTGATAACAGAAGAAGCAGCTGTGTTTCTTTTTTAATGAAGAGCATTGAGGAGCCCATAAATAGGATCAGGGAAGGATTTGTAATTTGTCTTATTTGACACTAATCATTTTGTGTCAAAACTCTTTTGTATGATTAAATATTATTGATGCTACTTTTTACAACATACACTATATTGCCAAAAGTATTTGGTCACCCATTCAAATGATGAGCATCAGCTGTCCTAATCACTTGGCCCGGTGTATAAAACATACTTGCCAACCTTGAGACCTCCAATTTCGGGGGGTGGGGGGTGGGTGCGGGGGGCGTGGTTGGGGGCGTGGTTAAGAGGGGAGGAGTATATTTACAGCTAGAATTCACCAAGTCAAGTATTTCATATATATATATATATATATATATATATATATATATATCCCCGCGACCCCGAAGGGAATAAGCGGTAGAAAATGGATGGATGGATGGAGATATATATATATATATATATATATATATATATATATATAAGAAATAATTGACATTCAGTGAATTCTAGCTATATATATATATATATATATATATATATATATATATATATATGTATATGTATATATATATATATATATATATATATATATATATATATATATATATATATATATATATATATATATATATATAAATAAAAGAAATACTTGAATTTCAGTGTTCATTTATTTACACATATACACACACATAACACTCATCTACTCATTGTTGAGTTAAGGGTTGAATTGTCCATCCCTGTTCTATTCTCTGTCACTATCTTTCTAATCATGCTGAACACCCTCTCTGATTATGCATTGCTGTGTGGCACGCACAAAAGTGCTTTCATCAAATGCACTAGATGGCAGTATTGTCCTGTTTAAGAGTGTCACAACATTGCTGTTTACGGCAGACGGACTGCTTTACTGTAGACGTTCTTTATATTGTGGGAAAGCGGAACTGGAGGCCACGCCCCCTCCAGCTCCGCCTGAATTTCGGGAGGTTTTCGGGAGAGGCGCTGAATTTCGGGAGTCTCCCGGAAAACCCGGGAGGGTTGGCAAGTATGGTATAAAATCAAGCTTTTAGGCATGGAGACTGTTTGTACAAACATTTGTGAAAGAATGGGCTGCTCTCAGTGATTTCCAGCGTCATAGGATGCCACCTGTGCAACAAATCCAGTCGTGAAGTTTCTTCGCCCCTAAATATTCCAAAGTCAACTTTATTATAAGAAAAGTGAAGAATTTGGGAACAACAGCAACTCAGCCACCAAGTGGTAGGCCACGTAAACTGACAGAGGTCCGCATAGTGCAAAGACTTTCTGCACAGTCAGTTGCTACAGAGCTCCAAACTTCATGTGACCTTCCAATTAGCCCACGTACAGTACGCAGAGAGCTTCATGGAATGGGTTTCCATGGCCGAGCAGCTGCGTCTAAGCCATACATCACCAAGTCCAATGCAAAGTGTGGGATGCAGTGGTGTAAAGCACGTCGCCACTGGACTCTAGAGCAGTGGAGACGCCTTCTCTGGACTGATGAATCACGCTTTTCCATCTGGCAATCTGATGGACCAGTCTGGGTTTGGAGGTTGCCAGGAGAACGCTACATTTCGGACCGCATTGTGCAGATTGGGACATTTGGTGGAGGAGGAATTATGGTGTGGGGTTGTCCCCTTAGTTACAGTGAAAGGAAATTTGAATGCTCCAGGATACCAAAACATTTTGGACAATTCCATGGGATGGCACTTCAACTTCATATGTGAGTAAAGGCAGGTGGCCAAATACTTTTGGCAATATAGTGTATTATAGCTCGATGGTGAATACACTCATTTGTCCCTTTATCTGTGTTGAAACTGTTATAATCTCTCTAATCCCAAATAAACAAACGGTACTCACAAAATATTCACCTCGGGTTTGAGTTAAAAACAAAATGTTTTGTCCATTAATATTTAAAAATATGTAAATATGATATTTAATTTAGAATAGAATAGAATGGACTGTATTGTCATTATACTTGCATATAACCAGATTAAGGACTCCAATTTAAGGTGCGGTAGTAGAAACAAAAATGGAATAAAATAAATCACACACAAGAAGTAATAAAGATAGAAAATAAGAATTGAAATAAACAGACTGTCAGGTTCTAACACTGATGACATCTATTAAACAAGACAAGAAGCAAGGAATCAAACAGAGACAGAATTAAATTTGGCTCAGTGAGGAGAAACGCGTACACCTGTACCCTTGCACAGTGTCACCACGCTCTGACGAAATATCCTCTTTTATTTGGACTTTCCCTGATTATATGGCAACAGCTGTTTCTAAGGGAGGGGGGTCGTAAACAGCCAATGCCTTTGATTAAGACAGTTCAAAGAAAAGTTCGCCTGGAGGGGAGTATGGTCCTGCTTCCTCTCCGCTTTGTAGTTCTCGGGGCAGGACACAATCTTTCTGTGGATAACAATACATCAAAGAAACAGAACACCTTCATGTTGTTTCCCATCCTACACAGTGGAGTTTTACAAGCCTTCTTCTTGGTAAGAAAAAGACAGCTTTTGTCTTCTCGCCGGGAACTCATGGCAACACAAAGTTTTGTGATAACTTAGATACAATTATTCTGACACAGACTACTATCCAATAAAAACAATATGCAAAATACTGTACAATACTGTACAATATACAGAACAAAACAAGAGTACCGGAGTAATAAAGTAATGACACTCAGTGTCGGACGTATATTGCACTCGAAGGGTAATATTGCACAGTAGGGTATTAAGGTAGGATATTGTGTAAGGGTGAATTATGTATTACAAGTTTGAGTTCAAGATGGTGATTTGTATTATTTTATAGTTATTAATTTCATTATTTTTTTTATAGTTATTCATTTCATTATTTTTATCATTGGCATTAGTTATCATAGCTTCATTTGTACATTACTAACTTTTTTTCAAACACAACAAACAAAACAAAAAAAGCAAAAAACAATAGTAATATAAAGAAACAAAAAAACTAAATGGCGTGCGTTCGATAAGGAGCAGGAAGATGCAAATTCTGATTAAATGATGATAATGATGATAATGATTTTGCTCTTGTTATTAACAACAATAGTAACTAATAATAAAATTGACGGGTGTTTTTAATAGCAGTAAGGAGTGGCATGCTATGCAAAAAATAGACAATTGCAAAGATAAAACTAAATCTGGTGACCAATCAAAGGTTTGAGGTATTATCTTTTGTAAAAGCATCATTTTTGATCATTGATATCGGATATCAGTCCGATATTAGCAGAACACAATATTGATATGTCCGATACAAGCAGCTTGTTTATTTGTGAATAGAAAAAATAAACATATTAGGCTAGTGTTTCTTAAAATGTGTTTCTCAGCTGTGATCCGTCTGGGCCTCAGTAGGACTCAGTTGTAATACACTTTTCCACCACTTGTGGCAGTATTGACACAACCAAGTCTTGAGTTAAAGTTATAGAAAAGTTTCTTCAGGGCAAAAAATATGACAAAAATGGTGAAGCTGTATTTTATTTTGCACTTTAAATCTATTGACAGTCATTTGTTTTGTTTTGTTTATTTTATTTTATAACATATTTGTAGTTAAATGTATTTGTCGTCAATTACTTACAATTCCCTTCTTATGCAGTATATTTGGTTCGTATTTATTTTTCTAATCAGCCTGACCTAAGCCTAAAGTTTTGGTTAAAACAATAATAATCTTTGTGATTAACACATGCTTTCATGTCATTTGACAAGGTTGTCAACTGTAAGTATGTTAGTTACTTTTGTTTTACATTTTATTTGTATGAAAAGTGCGACAAAGTTTGAATTTATTTAGACGGAATTATTGAACACGACTAAAATCAAGAGTAAGATTACTGATTTAGGGTTAATATTTTCCCCAGTAGTGGAAAAGTTGGTTAAGAACCCCTGTGGTTGGCTATAGGCTGCTATTAGCTAGCAGCTACACAACAGCTAAGCACACAGTAGCACACAAGCTAGACTAAGTGTCCATGGATATTGCAGTTTAAAACAGCACATTTGTCAATATAAACAATTACCAAATAATTGTAGTTACACATACAAAGTCAGCGTATTAGAAAGTAACAAGTAACAAACGTGTCCGCATCATTAAATGATTAATCTATGAATTAATGGGACCACTAGTTGTTAACAGAAAGCAAATGTATCTACTGTACTTCAATTTAAAGACGTCTCGCATACGTCTCACATAAGGTTAGTGTTTGTTTGTTTTTTTTATTCATACTATTTTCTGTTTGACTAATTTTAAATATTTTCGAACGTTCCACACTACAAATTAACAAAAAGTATGTACGACCATTCGTGATGATATCGGTATCGGCCAATACTCGAGGCTCCAATATAGGGATCGTATCGGAAGTGACGCCCCTGAATGTTGATAGTTTTATAGATACAGACTAGGTAGGTGTACCTAATGATGTGGCCAGTAAGTGATGGCTAAGCGTCTGATATTGGTGGTCGGGTGTGTACGTTAGGCGTTTATGTGTGACAATAATAGGCACGCTCTGGAGAGTATGAGATGGTATGACAGTACATGCCTTCCTCTCAGTGATGGAGTGATTGGAAGGAGGGCGGCGGGAACATAGCGAGTGTAGATTTCTAGCCCGCAGACTGGATGGGGACCTAAATAAGGAAGGCATGGCGCTGGGAGCAGCGATGGCACTTCAGTCAGGCGCTGTCAGAATGTGAGCATGTGGGAGGAAATAGATACAGTAGTGTGTATCAGACCTGGAAAAACGGAAAATAAAGCAATAATTATTCATATAGTGGTGACCTACAGGATGATGATTTGACTCTACAATCCCCAAAACCAGTGAAGTTGTCACGTTGTGTAAATGGTAAATAAAAATAGAATACAATCGTTTGCAAATCCTTTTCAACTTATATTCAATTGAATAGACTGCAAAGTAGAGATGTCCGATAAATGCGTTAAAATGTAATATCGGAAAATATTGGTATCGTTTTTTGTTTTTTTATCGGTATCGTTTTTTAATTTTTTTTATTTATTTATTTATTTTTAATTTTTTATTAAGATACAAGATACACCTAGAATTACTGCACCAACCCAAAAAGCCTCCCTCCCCCATTTACACTCATTCACACAAAAGTGTTGTTTCTTTCTGTTATTAATATTGTGGTTCCTACATTATATATCAATATATATCAATACAGTCTGCAAGGGATACAGTCCGTAAGCGTGCTGCTGCTCCACTAATAGTACTAACCTTTAACAATTAATTTTACTAATTTTCATTAATTACTAGTTTCTATGTAACTGTTTTTATATTGTTTTACTTTCTTATTTATTCAAGAAAATGTTTTTAATTTATTTATCTTATTTTATTTTTTATTTTATTTTTTTTACAGTACCTTATCTTCACCATACCTGGTTGTCCAAATTAAGCATAATAATGTGTTAATTCCACGACTGTATATATCGTTATCGGTTGATATTGGTATCGGTAATTAAAGAGTTGGACAATATTGGGATATCGGCAAAAAGCCATTATCGGACATCCCTACTGCAAAGATAAGAAATTTAATTTTCGAACTGAGAAACTGAGAAATAATCATTAACTTACAATTTAATGGCAGCAACCCATTGCACAAAAGTTGTCACAGAGGCATTTTTACCACTGTGTTACATGGCCTTTCCTTTTAACAACACTCAGTAAACGTTTGGGAACTTAAACTAGCTTAAACATTTTTTAAGCTTTTCACTCTTTTACAATGAAGCCACGCTGTTGTAACACGTGGCTTGGCATTGTCTTGCAGAAATAAGCAGGGACGTCCATGATAACGTTGCTTGGATGGCAACATGTGTTGCTCCAAAACCTGTATGTACCTTTCAGCATTAATGGTGCCTTCACAGATGTGTAAGTTACCCATGTCTTGGGCACTAATACACCCCTGTACCATCACATATGCTGCCTTTTCCACTTTGCGCCTTGAATAATCCGGAAGGTTATTTTCCTCTTTGGTCCGGAGGACACAACGTCCACAGTTTCCATAAACAATTTGAAATGTGGACTCGTAAGACCACAGAACACTTTTCCACTTTGCATTAATCCATCTTAGATGAGCTCGGGCCCAGCGAAGCCGGCGGCGTTTCTGGGTGTTGTTGATAAATGGTTTTCGCTTTGCATAGTAGAGTTTTAACTTGCACTAACAGATGTAGCGATCAACTGTAGGTACTGACAGTGGTTTTCTGAAGTGTTCCTGAGCCCTTGTGGTGATATCCTTTACACACTGATGTCGCTTTTTGATGGAGTACCACCTGAGTGATCCAAGGTCACGGGCATTCAATGTTGGTTTTCAGCCTTGCTGTTTTGGGTTTTGTACATTGAAAACACTTCTTTGAGGTCTAAATTATAAACATTGGGTATGATTTGATGTAAATTTCCTATAAACTTTGCTCCACAGTCACTTTTGAGTGTCTGCCAGATTTGCAAATGAAACCACACCCCACACTTCCCAAAAGTATCACCATTTATATGTTGAACTTGCACCCAGTGTATCTTCAATCTTGTATCTTAAAGTCATCACCACAATGTTTTTTTTGTTTTTCCCCCAGACACGATTGGAAATGAACTTTCTATAGATTCACCCGGCCACAACAATAGGTACACATCTACAACCTCCAATCGATTCAGACTCTGCATAAAAATAGATTTTTTTTTTATCAGCGCGAATACTACTTTATGTCGTACATGGGTGTTTTTATTCGCATGGCACAGCCTTTTTTTATGTTCTCATTTCCCGAAGCAGAGCTCCTCTTCATCGAGGCGACAGCTTGACTTAAAGGTTCTATTATGCAAAACGAACTTATTTCTTGGCACTGGGTTTTTGTGTGTTTGGGATCCGAATTAGTCCGGAAAATGTGAAGTCAAACCATGGAGACATAGCGCTAATATCTGAGATAGACTCCAGTATGCCCAAAAGGGACAAGCGGTAGAAAAATGGATGGATATTTCTAAACGAATCTTGCCTATTTACACACTTTCTCCAAACAAGTCTTTTTATTTATTTATTTTTTTGAGACTTTAGTGACGTATCTGGCCTTAGTAACATCAGCTTACCCGCCGATTTTTAAATTCAGTCGTAGTTCAAAGTTGGGGTCAACAAGGTCCCTTTTTTTCCTCTATCCTCTTGTTGTGGGGCCGACTGGCTCGTACATGCACATGCATCCTAAAACCATTTGCTGTTGCAATTTCTTAAAAAAAAAAGAAAAAAAAGTAGCCCATAGTTGGGGCCGGAGCAGCAAAAGCTGCTTAGGCCTTATTGAATTTGCTGTGTTTATTATTATTATTATTATTATTATTAGGGCCCGAGCAACAGAGCAAGCCACTTGTTGACTCGCAACATGCTGATGTCTCTTATTACCAATACCATCACAATACCGCGCCATCATGATATGGGAAAAAAAAAAAAAGTACCAATATTTTAATAATGCAGTTTAGTACACTTTTTAATTAATTACCGTAATTTTCTGACTAAAAGCCACTACTTTCTTCCTGTGCATTGAACCCTGCAGCTTATAAGATGGTGTGGCTAATTTAGGGAAAAGACACTGAATGGGTGTGCGCTATGGCCCCGTATTTTGGACAAGTTCACTCACTGCAGGTGCTGCATTGCCCTCCTGTTTAGACTCGAGCTTTCAACCGGAAGTACAATTGCCCTTCAATCTTCTAGCGTTTCTACTCGTCTGGATTCATTCAAGTTTTACAATGCACCTAAAACAATTCTTACTTACTAAACCGTCCCGTGCGATGTCTTTAGGAGTGTTTCGATGCATTCTAGAAAATGCTTTCATAATAAAAACCAAGCTAGCATCTTTATCCATCCATCCATCCATCTTCTTCCGCTTATCCGAGGTCGGGTCGCGGGGGCAGCAGCCTAAGCAGGGAAGCCCAGACTTCCCTCTCCCCAGCCACTTCGTCCAGCTCTTCCCGGGGGATCCCGAGGCATTCCCAGGCCAGCCGGGAGACATAGTCTTCCCAACGTGTCCTGAGCGAGCCCCCAGCGACACCGGCGGTGAGGGATGCCGTCAAGCTGAAGAAGGAGTTCTATCGGATTCTTTTGGCTCATAGGACTCCTGAGGCATCGGACAGGTACCGACAGGCCAAGCGATGTGCGGCTTCAGCGGTTGCGGAGGCAAAAACTCGGACATGGGAGGAGTTCGGGGAAGCCATGGAAAACGACTTCCGGACGGCTTCGAAGCGATTCTGGACCACCATCCGCCACCTCAGGAAGGGGAAGCAGTGCAATGTCAACACCGTGTATGGCGAGGATGGTGTTCTGCTGACCTCGACTGCGGATGTTGTGGATCGGTGGAGAGAATACTTCGAAGACCTCCTCAATCCCACCAACACGTCTTCCTATGAGGAAGCAGTGCCTGGGGAGTCTGTGGTGGGCTGTTCTATTTCTGGGGCTGAGGTTGCTGAGGTAGTTAAAAAGCTCCTCAGTGGCAAGGCCCCGGGGGTGGATGAGATCCGCCCGGAGTTCCTTAAGGCTCTGGATGCTGTGGGGCTGTCTTGGTTGACAAGACTCTGCAGCATCGCGTGGACATCGGGGGCGGTACCTCTGGATTGGCAGACCGGGGTGGTGGTTCCTCTCTTTAAGAAGGGGAACCGGAGGGTGTGTTCTAACTATCGTGGGATCACACTCCTCAGCCTTCCCGGTAAGGTCTATTCAGGTGTACTGGAGAGGAGGCTACGCCGGATAGTCGAACCTCGGATTCAGGAGGAACAGTGTGCTTTTCGTCCTGGTCGTGGAACTGTGGACCAGCTCTATACTCTCGGCAGGGTCCTTGAGGGTGCATGGGAGTTTGCCCAACCAGTCTACATGTGCTTTGTGGACTTGGAGAAGGCATTCGACCGTGTCCCTCGGGAAGTCCTGTGGGGAGTGCTCAGAGAGTATGGGGTATCGGACTGTCTGATTGTGGCAGTCCGCTCCCTGTATGATCAGTGTCAGAGCTTGGTCCGCATTGCCGGCAGTAAGTCGGACACGTTTCCAGTGAGGGTTGGACTCCGCCAAGGCTGCCCTTTGTCACCGATTCTGTTCATAACTTTTATGGACAGAATTCCTAGGCGCAGTCAAGGCGTTGAGGGGATCTGGTTTGGTGGCTGCAGGATTAGGTCTCTGCTTTTTGCAGATGATGTGGTCCTGATGGCTTCATCTGGCCAGGATCTTCAGCTCTCGCTGGATCGGTTCGCAGCCGAGTGTGAAGCGACTGGGATGAGAATCAGCACCTCCAAGTCCGAGTCCATGGTTCTCGCCCGGAAAAGGGTGGAGTGCCATCTCCGGGTTGGGGAGGAGACCCTGCCCCAAGTGGAGGAGTTCTGTTCAGTTCTGTCCAGTTTTTGCCTAGCATCTTTAGCATTAGCTAATTTGCGAACATGGTTTTGTGTTGGTATTATTAACTTACAATGGCATTATTTTTGTATTGTTCCGGTTTCACAAATTCCTCAGTAAACTCACCAAAAGGTCACCAAGTCTGTTTAACTGATTGGAGAGCTAGCTTCTGGCAGCTAGTGTGTCCATGATGATGACTTCTGTTTTGTTTGATGAGCCGTTTTACTGCCGCGTTACAGACAGGCATGTAAATAAACATTTACACAATACGTATGAGTAAATAACTAATTTCATATCTACGGCTTATAGTCTGGTGCGGCTTATATATGGAAATATGTTTTTTCTTCCAAAATTTAGTGGGTACTGTATATAAATACAGTCGTGGTCAAAAGTTTACATACACTTGTAAAGAACATCATGTCATGGCTGTTTTGAGTTTCCAATCATTTCTACAACTCTTATTTTTTTGTGATGTAGTGATTGGAGCACATACTTGTTGGTCACAAAAAATATTCATGAAGTTTGCTTCTTTTATGAATTTATTATGGGTCTACTGAAAATGTGAGGGTCAAAAGTATACATACAGCAATGCTATAATATTGAAGCGACTGGGATGGGAATCAGCACCTCCAAGTCCGAGTCCATGGTTCTCGCCTGGAAAAGGGTGGAGTACCATCTCCGGGTTGGGGAGGAGACCCTGCCCCAAGTGGAGGAGTTCAAGTACCTCGGAGTCTTGTTCACGAGTGAGGCAAGAGTGGATTGTGAGATCGACAGGCGGATCGGTGCGGCGTCTTCAGTAATGCGGACGCTGTATCGATCCGTTGTGGTGAAGAAGGAGCTGAGCCGGAAGGCGAAGCTCTCAATTTATCGGTCGATCTACGTTCCCATCCTCACCTATGGTCATGAGCTTTGGGTTATGACCGAAAGGACAAGATCACAGGTACAAGCGGCCCAAATGAGTTTCCTCCGCCGGGTGGCGGGGCTCTCCCTTAGAGATAGGGTGAGAAGCTCTGTCATCCGGGGGGAGCTCAAAGTAAAGCCGCTGCTCCTCCACATGGAGAGGAGCCAGATGAGGTGGTTCGGGCATCTGGTAAGGATGCCACCCGAACACCTCCCTAGAGAGGTGTTTAGGGCACGTCCGATCGGTAGGAGGCCACGGGGAAGACCCAGGACACGTTGGGAAGACTATGTCTCCCGGCTGGCCTGGAAACGCCTCGGGATCCCCCGGGAGAAGCTGGACGAAGTGGCTGGGGAGAGGAAAGTCTGGGCTTCCCTGCTTAGGCTGCTGCCCCCGCGACCCTACATCGGATAAGCAGAATAAGATGGATGGATGTTAATATTTGCTTACATGTCCCTTGGCAAGTTTCACTGCAATAAGGCGCTTTTGGTAGCCATCCACAAGCTTCTGCTTGAATTTTTGACCACTCCTCTTGACAAAATTGGTGCAGTTCAGCTAAATGTGTTGGACTTGTTTCTTCAGCATTGTCCACACGTTTAAGTCAGGACTTTGGGAAGGCCGTTCTAAAACCTTCATTCTAGCCTGATTTAGCCATTCCTTTACCACTTTTGACGTGTGTTTGGGGTCATTGTCCTGTTGGAACACCCAACTGTTGTCATGTCTGTGTAATCATGTTTTGTCTTAGTCATGTTTTGTTTAGTTTCTGGCTTTTCACTCCCTCGTCTTGTTTCCATGATTACCCATTAGTTTCACCTGTTCCACGTTTGGACTCATTGTGCACTCTTGTTTATCACCATAGCAACCCATTAGTTTTCACCTGTCACGTCACGCACCTGTTTCACGTTTTGAGTCACGCACCTGTTTTCGTTAATCATGTCTGTAGTATTTAAGTTCAGTGTTTTCAGTTTGTCGTGCTGACGACATACTGTCATGACTTGGTCCTGGGTGTTTGCTTTTCCGAGATGCAACGGAAAGTTGGCTCGGGCGAGACGGGAATGTGAGTACATTTTTTATTTAAAGACTATAAATACAAAACAAGGAAGTAAACAAAAGGCGCGCACAATGGCGGAGAACAAACTATGAAACCAAACACTTGCACAAAGGCAAAAACTATGAACAACAAAAAACACTAACTGTGGCAATAATAAACAAAACTTATTTGGCATGGACAAAAGCGGCATGAAAAAGCGCAGCAAGGGTCATAAGTGTGTGGAGAGTATAAATGCGGGGATATCGTCAGCACGACAAACTGAAAACACTGAACTTAAATACTACATACATGATTAACGAAAACAGGTGCGTGACTCAAAACGTGAAACAGGTGCGTGACGTGACAGGTGAAAACTAATGGGTTGCTATTGTGATAAACAAGAGTGCACAATGAGTCCAAACGTGGAACAGGTGAAACTAATGGGTAATCATGGAAACAAGACGAGGGAGTGAAAAGCCAGAAACTAAACAAAACATGACTAAGACAAAACATGATTACACAGACATGGCAACTGTGCCCAAGACCCAACCTGCGGGCTGATGATTTTAGCTTGTCCTGAAGAATTTGGAGGTAATCCTCCTTTTTCATTGTCCCATTTACTCTCTGTAAAGCACCAGTTCCATTGGCAGAAAAACAGGCCCAGAGCGTAATACTACCACCACCATGCTTGACGGTAGGTGTAGTGTTCCTGGAATTAAAGGCCTCACCTTTTTTCCTCCAAACATATTGCTGGGTATTGTGGCCAAACAGCTCCATTTTTGTTTCATCTGACATCACATGGACAAAGATAAGACCTGCTGGAGGAAAGTTCTGTGGTCACATGTGTACTTTATTAGTACAACCCTAGTCAAAAAAGACTAAATTCCTCAAAAGCCCCTTTAACCTTCCGTTCTGCAGCATTCTCATAAGAACGTCTCCATTTTGCCGCCTGAGCCCTCCGGGGCCCCCTTTTTCATTAAGACGATTGTCGTAATTAACGTAAAAGGAAGCTGACTCAATCGTGGAAAAGGTTAGCGTACATGCGCCTTGTCTCTTTAAGGAATCCAATCTGCAATCCCAGCTCCATGGCGTGGGCACGCACCGTGTCAATCGACAACGCGGGCTTATAAAGAGCGCGTGTCGCTGGGTCAGGGTGAAGAAGAGGCATGGAGGGGGGGGTGACGTAATCGCCGGACGGCTCGCCTTGGTAATAATTCTACCTTGGCGAAGGCCTCGGCCATCAATCTCTCGCCGCGCACACTTTTGTTAAGTGGCTCCGTGCTGGATGTAAACACTGCAGCACACGCGTGTGCTGAGGTTGCGTGCGTGCGCATCGGCAGCATCCACGCGTCTCTCCCCGCATATGTGCGCTGTACGGCCGCGTGTCTATACACCGTGTGTGTGCACACCCACGCCAAGTCGCACAGCAGCTGATACAAGCACTCACACACACATAAACACACACAGATAGACTATTGGATTTATGCTCGCGCTGGGCCCGCGCTGTTAATGGAGAGGCTACCACTTATCAACGCCTGCTTTAACGGCAGACTGCTAAAAACAGGGAGGCTGCGGGGGCGAAGAGTGATAGTTTGTTTTTCATCATCTTGCAAGGGGGCGTGGGCGGGGGGGAGTGAAATGACGACGCCGAGATTTATGGACCTCGCCTCACATGTGAAGCAGAATTACCGGTCTCAGATTAGAGGAATAATCAACAAGATGGCTGTGGATTTACACGCCACGTTCTGCGTGAGGCTATAGGGACGTGTGTCGTTTATGCTACAGCGGTCCGTCAATTCGCGGGGGTTTTTGGAGCTCTTAACTCGACACACTTGTAGCTCAAATCAGCATGGCCCATTGGAAATAATTTAAATTGATTAAATCGGACTTGGCCGACCCCAAAACAGCACGATTTTAACTTGTTGAATGCTTTTTAAAAAGAAAAAGTAACTTTTGGATCAGTGTTTCTTAACCATAGGGCTGGGCCCATTGTTGGGCCGTGAGTTTTAGGGTTTTTAAAAAAAAAAATAAAAAAAAAGATTTTCGAGTGAATCGAGTTTCCTTTTTGTAACGATTTTATCTATTTTTTTTATGTTTTTTTTTTTATCTGTCCTGTCAGCCACTCAGGGAAATGATATTGTTGATGCAAATGCCCATATTTATAAAGAAGGGTGGGATACTTCTCTTGTTCAATCCAATCCAATCCACTTTATTTATATAGCACATTTAAACAACAAGAATGTTTCCAAAGTGCTGCACAGCCATGTTAAAAACAATATTAAAAACAATATTAAAAACAATATTAAAAACAATATTAAAAACAATATTATGTTCCACCAATGACTGCCTTATTACACATATATATATATATATATATATATATATATATATATATATATATATATATTTATTTATTTATTTATTTATTTATTTATTTATTTATTTATTTATATATATATATAAAATAGATAAAATCGTTACAGAAAGGAAACGCGATTCACTCGAAAATCTTTTTATTCAATTTTTTTAAAACCCTAAAACTCACGGCCCAACAATGGGCCCAGCTCTATGGTTAAAAAACACTGATCCAAAAGTTACTTTTTATTTTTAAAAAGTATTCAACAAGTTAAAATGTTGCTGTTTTTTATACATATGTATATATAAATATATGTATACAAATATATATATTTATATGGTTGCCTTATTTTATATATATATATATATATATATATATATATATATATATATATATATATATATATAGTATCCCACCCTTCTTTATAAATACGGGCATTTGCATCAACAATATAATTTCCCTGAGTGGCTGACAGGACAGATAAAAAAAAAAAAAAAACATTAAAAAAAAAAAAAAAAAAAAAAAAAATAGATAAAATCGTTACAAAAAGGAAACGCGATTCACTTGATTTTTTTTTTTTTTTTTTTTTTTTTTTTTTAAACCCTAAAAGTCACGGCCCAACAATGGGCTCAGCCCTATGGTTAAGTAACACTGCTCCAAAAGTTACTTTTTCTTTTTAAAAAGTATTCAACAAGTTAAATTGTTGCTACTTTTATATATATATATATATATATATATATATATATATATATATATCCTGCCTTGAAAGAAAATAATGTTTGCCTTGGTGCCCTTCTAACTTGCCTTGGTGCCCTTCAATATGAGCCCTCCTTTAAGGCAACACTTGCCTTGACCTTAAAAAGTTAAAATCCGAGGCCTGCGAATATGACACAATGCTTGTAAATAACAACTGGCGTAAAATACATTTCAAATGTCATGTGGACGTGCAGGATGTTCGTAAATAATTTGCCATCCTGTTAAACACCTGCACACCATTTATGTGCTGAATTGTTTGACGAGGCAATGTTTGTTATAATCTTGTTGACTGGTTAAATGCAGTGTATGTATAGGACATGCTCATCATATAGTATAGTTGGTGTATGTATAGGACATGCTCATCATCATATAGTATAGTTAGTGTATGTATAGTACATGCTCATCATATAGTATAGTTAGTGTATGTATACGACATGCTCATCATATAGTATAGTTAGTGTATGTATAGTACATGCTCATCATATAGTATAGTTAGTGTATGTATAGTACATGCTCATCATATAGTATAGTTAGTGTATGTATAGGACATGCTCATCATATAGTATAGTTAGTGTATGCATAGGACATGCTCATCATATAGTATAGTTAGTGTATGTATAGGACATGTTCATCATCATATAGTATAGTTAGGATGATACCAGTTCCTTTTGGGAGAAGTTATGAAGCAAATGCCCTTCAACTTCCAGCAGGACCTCGATAAGAACCATAAACCGAGCCCGGGTTTGTTGTGAACCATTTCTTCCCCTTATCCTTTCCAGCTTGTTTTATTGCACTGCAGCAGTCTGCACCCCCCCCCCCCCCCCCTTCGCCTCTCTCTCTGCTCTTGTTCAGCCCTCGGAGACGTCAAGCATATCCGTCTAATTAGTGATCCCAGCACCTTGTGGAATGTGATAATGGTTCCAGCGCATATACAAAGTCTGTGCCATGGCACCCGCTCGCCAAAGAACATGCCTGGCATGTCCCGTAATTACCGCAGACACTTGTGGCATGTGACCACTTGCCTATTCAGCGAGCTCAAGTCCAAGATGGATACCCCGTATTTCGTCGCGGCTGCCGCTTGAGCCACGCTAATGCAGAAGAGGTCCGTAAAAAACAAAAAAAAATCCAAGCACGGAGAGAGGTTGAGGACTAAAATAGATCTAGTGGCATTGTGAGGCGGTGGAGGAGTTTAGCTGCAAAGGAGAGACAGTCAACAGCAGCATTGCTTAACCATAGGGCCGGGCCCCATTGTTGGGCTGCTAGAGTTACTAGCAGGCTACTCAGTTGTAGGGTTGTTCGGATATGATTCATTAGTACCGCGATACTAATGAATCATATTCGGTACTATACCGACTCTAAAAATCCAAACAAGAGAAGAATAAGTGATTATTACATTTTAACAGAAGTGTAGATGGAACATGTTGAAACAGAAAATAAGCAGATATTAACAGTAAATGAACAAGTAGATTAATAATCATTTTTTACAGTTTGTCTTTTATAATGTGTACAAAATAATAGGTGTATAAATGACACAATATGTTACTGCATACGTCAGCAGACTAATTAGGAGCCTTTGTTTGTTTACTTACTACTAGTATGTTCACTATTTTATTTAAGGACAAACTTGCAATAAGAAACATATGTTTCATGTACCCTAAATTTTTTTTTGTTAAAATAAAGCCATCAATGCCATTTTTTTGTTGTCCCCTTTATTTAGAAAAGTATCAATTTACCGTAATCAATCAATCAATCAATCAATCAGTCAATGTTTATTTATATAGCCATAAATCACAAGTGTCTCAAAGGGCTGCACAAGCCACAACGACATCCTCGGTACAGAGCCCACATAAGGGCAAGGAAAAACTCACCCCAGTGGGACGTTGATGTGAATGACTATGAGAAACCTTGGAGAGGACCGCATATGTGGGTAACCCCCCCCCCCCCCTCTAGGGGAGACCGAATGCAATGGATGTCAAGTGGGTCTGACATAATATTGTGAGAGTCCAGTCCATAGTGGATCTAACATAATAGTGAGAGTCCAGTCCATAGTGGATCCAACATAATATTGTGAGAGTCCAGTCCATTGTGGATCTAACATAATAGTGAGAGTCCAGTCCATAGTGGATCTAACATAATATTGTGAGAGTCCAGTCCATAGTGGATCTAACATAATAGTGAGAGTCCAGTCCATAGTGGATCCAACATAATAGTAAGAGTCCAGTCCATAGTGGATCCAACATAATAGTAATAGTCCAGTCCATAGAGGATCCAACATAATAGTAAGAGTCCAGTTCATAGTGGATCCAACATAATAGTGAGAGTCCAGTCCATAGTGGATCCAACATAATAGTAAGAGTCCAGTCCATAGTGGATCCAACATAATAGTAAGAGTCCAGTCCATAGTGGATCCAACATAATAGTAAGAGTCCAGTCCATAGTGGATCCAACATAATAGTGAGAGTCCAGTTCATAGTGGATCCAACATAATAGTGAGAGTCCAGTCCATAGTGGATCTAACATAATAGTGAGAGTCCAGTCCATAGTGGATCCAACATAATAGTAAGAGTCCAGTCCATAGTGGGGCCAGCAGGAAACCATCCTGAGCGGGGACGGGTCAGCAGCTCAGAGATGTTCCCAGCCGATGCACAGGCGAGCGGTCCACCCCGGGTGCCGACTCTGGACAGCCAGCACTTCATCCATGGCCACCGGACCTGTGCCCCCCCTTCCACAAGGGAGAGGAGGGCAGAAAAGAAACGGCAGATCAACTGGTCTAAAAGGCTAGAGTATACAAATGAGTTTTAAGATGGGACTTAAATGCTTCTACTGATACCGTAAAGTATCGAAACGCATTTTTGTACTGGTAAATAAATGGGTTGTACTTGTATAGTGCTTTTCTACCTTCAAGGTACTCAAAGCGCTTTGACACTACTTCCACATTTACCCATTCACACACACATTCACACACACTGATGGAGGGAGGTGCCATGCAAGGCGCTAACCAGCACCCATCAGGAGCAAGGGTGAAGTGTCTTGCTCAGGACACAACGGACATGACGAGGTTGGTACTAGGTGGGGATTGAACCAGGGACCCTCGGGTCGCGCACGGCCACTTTTCCACTGCGCCACGCCGGTACCAAAATAGTGGTATCTGGACAACACTGCTCAGTTGTAATGGACTTTTCCACCATTTTTGGCAGTCATGTCAATATCAAACAAACAGCAATAGATATGTTTCTTGAGCGCAACAATTATGACTAAAGTGATGAAGCTTTGTTTTGATTTTTCATTAATAAAACATTAAGTGTGTTTATTATAACACACCATAGTTGTATGTACATTTCTTATTATCATTTCTAATCAGCGGGACCTAAGCTTGAGGTAATATGTTAAATAATAATCTTTGTGATTAGTAGATGTTTTCATATCATTTGACAAGGTTAACAAATTGTATCAGTATGACTCAAATTTAAAGTAAGATGACTACCGTATTTTCCGGATTATAAGGCGCACTTAAAAATGTTTTTTCTCAAAACTCGACAATGCACCTTATATCCCGGTGCGCTTAATGTACGGAAGTATTTTGGTTTTGCTTACAGACCTCAAAGCTATTTTATTTGGTACATGCACTTATCCACCATTTTTGGTAGTCATGTCAATACCAAACAAACAGCAATAGATACGTTTCTTGAGCGCACAAATTATGACTTATATCGTTTTACAATAAACAAACTTAATGTTTAATTAATGAAAAATCACTTAATTGTATGTACATTTATTCTTATTTTTTTCTAATCAGCCTGACCTAAGCCTGAGGTAATGTGTTAAATAATATTATTTGTGATTAACATATGCTTTCATATTCTTTTATGAGGTTAACAAACTCTATCGATATGATTCAAATCAAGAGTAAGATGACTAATTCAGGGTTAGTATCGTATTTGCCGGACTATAAGTGCGCCTTATAACCCGGTGCGCCTAATGTACGGACTAATTCTGGTTTTGCTTACCGACCTCGAAGCAATTGTATTTGGTGGATGGTGTAATAATAAGTGTGACCAGTAGATGGCAGTCAAACATACGAGCTATGTGTAGAGCGCAATATGATGGCAATATGACTACATTTTGTATGTTCCATTGAAAATATAGAACAGTACACACGGCGCTCAAAAATCTATCAAAATGTTTTAGTAGGACTTTGGTAAGCTATGAAGCCACACCGCTTGATGGATTGCACTGTGCTTCAACATAGGAGTATTATTATGGTGTGTGTATGACGTAAGGCATACCTGGCGTTTTGTTTCGCAATATAATGCAAAAACTTTTGTTGCCTTCTGGTACCTGCTGATCTGTATTTGGGATCTGCATAAATCCTGAAAAATTGTGCGAGTCCGCCTTTGTAGTCCGTGGAGACACCGTAGTCGATAAGCTTCTTCTTTTTCTCTATCTTCTTGTTATGGGACATTCATCCTCCACTGTTGCCATTTCTAATATAAAGCAGTGTAAAGTTCTTACTTATATCTGTCAGTAAGCTCGCCATGAATGCACTAAAACATACAGGTGTAGTGACTTTACATTATTCACCCAAGAAACTTTAGTTATTAGTTTTCCACGGGACACATTTCAGGCGTTGTTGTTGTTTCCGGATGAGGAGATGCTGCTCCGTTATTGATTGAAGTAAAGTCTGAATGTCATTAAAACAGTTACTTCTTCCACTCCCGTCCTTGCACGCTACACCGCTACAACAAAGATGACGGGGAGAAGACGCTGTCGAAGGTGAGCCACGTAAATACGACCGCCCACAAAACGGCGCATCCTGAAGCGACTGTCAGAAAGCGACTTGAAGATGATGTGTAAAACATCATCTATGCAACATTTTGACCAAAGAACCACCATCACATGTTATGTAGACCACAAGGAAGGGTTTTGAACGTAGAAAATGCTCCCTTTAATGCACCCTATAATCAGGTGCGCCTTATATATGAAAAATGATAAAAAATAGACCATACATCTGCAGTGCGCAGTATGGTCCGGAAAATACAGTAATCGAGTAGGCCCCTTTCTACAGAGGCCAGAAAGATAAAGAACCTTGATCAACAGCATGCAGACGCACAGTGAGCAGTGTATGAGACCATCACAGCCTGCAGCTAATTCAAGATCAGTGCCACTTTCTTCAATGACACGCACACATTGTGCTCTTTGTTACTCTTTGATCAGCTCCAACACCGGAACCAAAGAGGAGAACCCTTCAGAAAGTAAACAGCAATGCTCGGGCACTCCATCGGTCACCGTGTCCCTGTTATCCCTGCCGGCTAATCGGATCTTATGCCCAGCCCTGTTTGTAGTCTATTAGCGGCGGCCCTCTATGAAGTGAAACCGAGCGTCGCGGTGAGAGGGACCGGAATGGCGGGATTGGGAGTATAGATTCCGAGCTTCATGCTGGGTTGAAGACCTCAAAGGTGTTTGAGCGGAGAGCCTGATGATTCGCAAACACGTCAAGGCTGGAAAATCAATCACATTTTTATTTCGATTATGGCTTCACACAATTATGGAAATACAACTATCCATCCATCCATCCATCTTCTTCCGCTTATCCGAGGTCGGGTCGCGGGAGCAGCAGCCTAAGCAGGGAAGCCCAGACTTCCCTCTCCCCAGCCACTTCGTCCAGCTCTTCCTGTGGGACCCCGAGGCGTTCCCAGGCCAGCCGGGAGACATAGTCTTCCCAACATGTCCTGGGTCTTCCCTGTGGCCTCCTACCGGTCGGACGTGCCCTAAACACCTCCCTAGGGAGGCGTTCGGGTGGCATCCTGACCAGATGCCCGAACCACCTCATCTGGCTCCTCTCGATGTGGAGGAGCAGCGGCTTTACTTTGAGCTCCCCCCGGATGACAGAGCTTCTCACCCTATCTCTAAGGGAGAGCCCCGCCACCCGGCGGAGGAAACTCATTTCAGCCGCTTGTACCCGTGATCTTGTCCTTTCGGTCATAACCCAAAGCTCATGACCATAGGTGAGGATGGGAAGGTAGATCGACCGGTAAATTGAGAGCTTTGCCTTCCGGCTCAGCTCCTTCTTCACCACAACGGATCGATACAGCGTCCGCATTACTGAAGACGCCGCACCGATCCGCCTTTCGATCTCACGATCCACTCTTCCCTCACTCGTGAACAAGACTCTGAGGTACTTGAACTCCTCCACTTGGGGCAAGATCTCCTCACCAACCCGGAGATGGCACTCCACCCTTTTCCGGACGAGAACCATGGATTCTCATCCCAGTCGCTTCACACTCAGCTGCGAACCAATCCAGTGAGAGCTGAAGATCCTGGCCAGATGAAGCCATCAGGACCACATCATCTGCAAATAGCAGAGACCTAATCCTGCAGCCACCAAACCGGATCCCCTCAACGCCTTGACTGCGCCTAGAAATTCTGTCCATAAAAGTTATGAACAGAATCGTTGACAAAGGGCAGCCTTGGCGGAGTCCAACCCTCACTGGAAACGTGTCCGACTTACTGCCGGCAATGCGGACCAAGCTCTGACACTGATCGTACAGGGAGCGGACCGCCACGATCAGACCGTCCGATACTCCCATACTCTCTGAGCACTCCCCACAGGACTTCCCGAGGGACACGGTCGAATGCCTTCTCCAAGTCCACAAAGCACATGTAGACTGGTTGGGCAAACTCCCATGCACCCTCAAGGACCCTGCCGAGAGTATAGAGCTGGTCCACAGTTCCACGACCAGGATGAAAACCACACTGTTCCTCCTGAATCCGAGGTTCGACTATCCGGCGTAGCCTCTTCTCCAGTACACCTGAATAGACCTTACCGGGAAGGCTGAAGAGTGTGATCCCACGATAGTTAGAACACACCCCCCGGTTTCCCTTCTTAAAGAGAGGAACCACCACCCCGGTCTGCCAATCCAGAGGAGTGTAATTAATCCAAAATACGTATGGAGTGCGACTATGTGAAGCAAGTATATGTTGAGTGTTGCCGGGAGTGTTGAGCGAGGTGCGGAAGTCCAAGAGGGCGAGGCAAGCTCGGAAATCCAGGGACAGGCTGGAGGTCGGGGGCAAGAGGGAGGCGTCAAAGTCCGTGTCCCGGCGGGAGGTCGAGATCCAAAAGGGGCAGCCAGGGAACCACAGGGAATACGGGGAGACGAGACACGCTGCTCGTATAACAGGGAACGGAGGAATGCAAATGAACAGGGAGGAGGAGAAAACAGAGAGAGAGAGAGAGCATAGAGGTACTGATAATGCTTTGATCTCCACTACTCATCTGGTCTCAAAACACCTCCCTTAGCGTATGCTAGATTAACGTTCATAGATTTCAGTAGTGCATTCAATACAATTCTCCCTCAGATTCTGTTTGCTGGCCTGAAACAGATGGATGTCAACCCGTACATAATAAAGTGGTACTGCGATTTTCTTAGAGAATGGCAACAACAAGTAAAGGTAAACTCCACTCTCTTTGACCTACAGGTTATAAGTAGAGATGTCCGATAATGGCTTTGTTGACGATATCCGATATTACGATATTGTCCAACTCTTATTTACCGATTGCGATATCAACCGATACGGATATATACAGTGGTGGAATTAGCACATTATTATGCCTAATTTTGTTGTGATGCCCCACTGGATGCGTTAAACAATGTAACAAGGTTTTCCAAAATAACTCAAGTCAAATTATGGGAAATAAATGCCAACATGGCACTGCCTTATTTATTATTGAAGTCACAAAGTGCATTATTTTTTTTAACATGCCTCAAAACAACAGCTTGGAATTTGGGACATGCTCTCCCTGAGAGAGCATGAGGAGGTTGAGGTGGGCGGGGTTGAGGTAGGGGGTAGCGGGGGGTGTATATTGTAGCGTCCCGGAAGAGTTGGTGCTGCAATGGTTTCTGGGTATTTGTTCTGTTGTGTTTATGTTGTGTTACGGTGCGGCTGTTTTCCCGAAATGTGTTTGTCATTTTTCTTTGGTTTGGGTTCACAGTGTGGCGCATATTTGTAACAGTGTTAAAGTTGTTTATACGGCCACCCTCAGTGTGACCTGTATGGCTGTTGACCAAGTATGTGTTGCATTCACTAGTGTGTGAAAAGCCGTAGATATTATGTGATTGGGCCGGCACGCAGAGGCAGTGCCTTTAAGGTTTATTGGCGCTCTGTACTTCTCCCTACGTCCGTGTACACAGCGGCGTTTTAAAAAGTCATACATTTTTACTTTTTGAAACAGATACCGATCATTTGGAAACCGATACCGATAATTTCCGATATTACATTTTAAAGCATTTATCGGCCGATAATATCGGCAGTCCGATATTATCGGACATCCCTAGTTATAAGCACAGGGGCCCCTCAAGGCTGTGTAAGTTCTTGACTTTCAGTGAATTCTAGCTATATATATTTATTTTATTGTATGTATATATATATATATATATATATATATATATATATATATATATATATATATGTATATATATGTATATATATATATATATAAATAAGAGAAATACTTGAATTTCAGTGTACATTTATTTACACATATACACACACATAACACTCATCTACTCATTGTTGAGTTAAGGGTTGAATTGTCCATCCTTGTTCTATTCTCTGTCACTATTTTTCTAACCATGCTGAACACCCTCTCTGATGATGCATTCTGCTTCGTCTCCTTGTTGTGTGCGCAGTTGTGCACTCTCTAAAAGCCCTAGATGTTATTGTCACATATGCATGTACAGTAGTTGGCAGTATTGTCCTGTTTAAGAGTGTCACAACATTGCTGTTTACGGCAGACGAACTGCTTTACGGTAGACGAAAACGTGACTGCTGTTGTGTGTTGTTGCCGCGCTGGGAGGAGGTTAATAACAATAAACCCACATAAAAAAACAAGAACTCGCCCTCGATCATTCTACAGTTATAACGTCATTGGGCAGGCACGCTGTTTATATTGTGGGATAGCGGACGTGAAAACAGGCTGTCGACACGTCACTCAGGTCCGCATGGATTTCGGGAGATTTTCGGGAGAAAATTTGTCCCGGGAGGTTTTCGGGAGAGGCGCTGAATTTCGGGAGTCTCCCGGAAAATCCGGGAGGGTTGGCAAGTTTGGCCTAAACTATCCTCCAACATGGACTTAAACAAACAAGATAGAAGGGGCTGTGAGGAGAAAAATCTGATTTTAAATGTAAAAAAAAACCAAAGGAGATGGTTTTTTATCTCAAATCTGTGGGGGATCACAGCCCGATCATTATCCACGGGGAGAGAGTGGAGCAGGTGTCCTCCTATAATTACCTGGGTATTTGTTTTGATTCCTAGTTAACTTGGGCCAACCAAGTTGACTCTGTTTGCTCTCGTATTAACCAGCGCCGGCACTTTCTAAGGAGGCTTAGGGTCCACGGTGTGACAAGCAATATCATGATGATGTTTTATGAGGCAGACCTTCAATCTGTCATCCGTTATGGCATCTCCAATTGGTTTAGAAATCTGTCTGTCAAACTCAAAACCCAACTTCAAAACTTTGCAGGCATCAAATTCCAAATGAGCTGCGTTTTCCAGTTCGAATGTGAAGTATCCAGTCTTTGCAGTCTATTCAATTCATACTTGCCAACCCTCCCGGATTTTCCGGGAGACTCCCGAAATTCAGCGCCTCTCCCGAAAACCTCCCGGGACAAATTTTCTCCCGAAAACCTCCCGGAATTCAGGCGGACCCTCCAGGTCCGCATGGAGCAATGTTGTTGTAATATATTGAGTTGGAGGCAATAAACAGGCGAGGGGATGAAGTACGTCTCTTTACTGTAGACTTCAGAACAGACTCAACACACTTGACGTCAGGTGCGCAACACCACGTAAATCGTTGGCCAACCAAAAAGTAACCCCAGTACGCTATAGCCAACCTTCACCAGGAGATGGCAACAGATAAACATAGATCACTCTATTACATTACTCCCCTTTTAGAATTGTAGAAGTTACTCAAAAGAAATAAACAACCCAACCAAAAAATGCAGCAGCTCAACTAAAAAAACTGTACTTAAGCCACATTCTTTTTTTTTTTTAGTACTGAACTTTTAACCCTCATTTGTAAACAATAACATTCTTATTATACAAACAGTATTTGTACATCTTTAACACAGATTTTTATACTGTCTTCAGAGATTCAGTTTTTTTGGTGGTACTCGAAACCTTTCTGGGTACCTGCGGATCACTGGTGGGGTTTTTGTTGTGGGTGATCTGGGTTCAAGCAGCCCTTGAATCTGGTTCAATGATGAGACTAGTTTGTGTCTGACTCATTGATGGTCGTGATGATGGAACTGAAACAGCACTGTCCAGTTGTACTGATGGCACATTTTCTGCAACTGGTGGTGACTAGATAACTGGCAGTCTCTCCATGTTTTCTCGCCATGGTAACATGTGATCCACATGCACTGTGCGCTGTCTCTGTCCCTCTTGATAGATAGATAGATAGATTGATATATATATATATATGTATATATATATATATATATATATATATATATATATATATATATATATATATATATATATATATATATATATATATATATATATATATCTAAGTATTTCTTATATATATATATATATAAATACTTCACTTTCAGTGAATTCTAGCTATATATATATATATATATATATATATTTTATTATATATATATATATATATATATATATATATATATATATATATATATATATATATATATATAGAAATACTTGACTTGGTGAATTCTAGCTGTAAATATACTCCTCCCCTCTTAGCCACGCCCCCAACCACGCCCCCGCCCCACCCCCACCCCCCACCTCCCGAAATCGGAGGTCTCAAGGTTGACAAGTATGATTCAATTGAATATAAGTTTAAAAGGATATGCAAATCATTGTATTTTTTTTTAGTTACCCATTTGCACAACGTGCCAACTTCACTGGTTTTAGGGTTTGTATAGTCCTTGTTTACAATGGTATCCGTCATATTCATGTTTGCTTGTTTCCACACCGTCTCACAGATGTTAATGATCAACCTAATCAAAACACATCCCCGAAGGTGAATAATTAGTGACTTTGCATATAGACATGGCAATGCCGCCGTATTGTGAGCGGGTGCATCCCAATTGGTTTTCTGCGTATGCTTTGGATGAGAGCCTCCGTATGTCGTCTCCAGTGTTGCTGGGACGTGGCGACAGGTGCCGAGTGTGTCGTGGGCACAACGTATACAACACACAACACAACATATACAACGCACAACAGATGTAATGAGCAAGTTGCCTCTTTACTTTTAATTGTCTGTTTTGTCTTCATCTTCTCGCGTTGTTCATTTAGCCGCTCGCCATGTTTCATAGTCAGGCGATCCACTCTTGCGTGGGTATCTCAGGGCGACACCTGAAGATATGACTCATACTCAATCAATTTGATTTCCCCACTCTAAATTGTTTGTTTTTTTTCGCCCCGGGATTATTGCAGGGTGATGTGTGCGGAACAAAAGGGTGCGTTGAAGACATGCGAGTGCCATCTCCATTCATTTGGCAGCCTTGATTTGTTTGCCGGGTGAATCATTGACACGTCTGCACAAACACGAGATTTCACTTCCCCTGATTGAGCTTGCATGTTTATTGATTGTGTACTGATGTATGACCACTGTATATATATATATATATATATATATATATATAGGTAGGTAGGTAGGTAGGTCTTTATTATCATTGCACAAGTACAACAAAACTTTGTTTTCAGCACAAACCCGTTCAAGATTAGACAAACAAACAGTGTACAGGGTTACAGAACAAGAACGCTGATGGGTCGCCACAAGACGGCCCGTAAACGATGGGAAAAGGTAAACGCTGGGGAAGGATGAGTAAAAAAAATACAATCTAGACTGGGCTCCGAAGTCTGGAGTGGGAAAAAACCTCCAAAGTAAAGCACATATACATAATACAACGTACAACTTGAGATATCTAGCAACAGAGGGGAGGGAGTGGGTGCCACGGTGGCAGGCTGCAGCTCTTCAGGCGCTGTCCAGCCGTCCATCACCCCTAAGGGATTTGCGTATATATATATATATATATATATATATATATATAT
This sequence comes from Nerophis lumbriciformis, assembly GCF_033978685.3. Classification (NCBI taxonomy): domain Eukaryota; kingdom Metazoa; phylum Chordata; class Actinopteri; order Syngnathiformes; family Syngnathidae; genus Nerophis; species Nerophis lumbriciformis. The sequence goes on along the minus strand of NC_084568.2, from coordinate 35,166,656 downwards.
ATATATATATATATATATATATACTGCATAGTATTGATCAATATACACCAGGGGTCCCCAAACGATGCATTTTCCCATCAATAATGTGACATCATCACACTCAGAATATATATATATATATATATATATATATATATATATATATATATATGTATATATATATATATATATTAGAGATGCGCAGTTTGCGGACACAACCGCGGAGTCCGCGGATTATCCGCAGGTCGGGCGGTTGAAATAAAAAAAAAATTAGATTTTATCCGCGGGTCGGGTCGGGCGGTTGAAATAAAAAAAAATTAGATTTTAAATAGATTCAGGCGGGTGGCAGTTAAACCAATTCGGAAATATATATACATAGTTAAATGTTGTTACCCACATACGAAAAACGAGCAGGCACCTGCAGCATATGCCACAACAGAAGAAGAAAAAAAAAAGAGATGGACACTTTTACGGAGCGGAAAAGGGACGCCTCGCCGGGGTCCGGAACCGAGGCCCCTTGCCCCGAGAGGGCCCCACCGGGAGCCGTAGCTGAGGTGATCCGCGAGAAGGGCTCGACGCACGTCCAGGGTCACCACCGCGCCCACCGCACCGACACCCCGCCTCGTCAGCCTTCGCTGCGGCCGGCGCCACGCGCAGCAGCTAAGCAGCTTACCTGCCCGCCACCCCCGTGGCCGGGGGCTCGTAACAGAGGTCACTCCGCGCAGCTTACCTGCCCGCCACCCCCGTTGCCGGGGGCACGTAACAGGGGTCACTCCGCGCGCAGTGCGCTCACGAAAGGGGTGGGGCTCACCCTGGTGAGCCGAGTGGGCCACTTTTGGTAAGCAGAACTGGCGCTGCGGGATGAACCGAACGCCGGGTTAAGGCGCCCGATGCCGACGCTCATCAGACCCCAGAAAAGGTGTTGGTTGATATAGACAGCAGGACGGTGGCCATGGAAGTCGGAACCCGCTAAGGAGTGTGTAACAACCCACCTGCCGAATCAACTAGCCCTGAAAATGGATGGCGCTGGAGCGTCGGGCCCATACCCGGCCGTCGCCGGCAGCGAGAGCCGCGAGGGCTAGGCCGCGACGAGTAGGATGGCCGCCGCGGTGCGCGCTGAAGCCTTGGGCGCGAGCCCGGGTGGAGCCACCGCGGGTGCGAGGGACATCGCACCTCCACTCGCTTGGAGGTGCGCTCAGCGCGGCTCCCAGATGATTGCGCACTGGTGTGCGTCTGGGCCGTGACAGCGTGGCACGCATTGAATGTCTCTGCTGCATTGCATCAGTCTCCTTTCTTTAACAGGCAAAAGCTTTATAACCTCACTAATGCCTTGCATCGTCTATATTAGATATATAACAACGGGCGGGTGCGGTTTTGATTAAATGTTAGAGCGGGTGGATGGCGGATGGTTGACGACTTTTGTGATGCGGTTGCGAATGAAATAATTGCCTATCCGCGCATCTCTAATATATATATATATATATATATATATATATATATATATATATACATATATATATATATATATTAGGGGTGTGGGAAAAAATCGATTCGAATTCGAATCGCGATTCTCACATTGTGCGATTCAGAATCGATTCTCTTTTTTTTTTTAATCGATATTTTAAAAAAAATGTTTTAAACATTTTTATTTATTTATTTATTTTTATTAATCAATCCAACAAAACAATACACAGCAATACCATAACAATGCAATCCAATTCCAAAAGCAAACCCGACCCAGCAACACTCAGAACTGCAATAAACAGAGCAATTGAGAGGAGACACAAACACGACACAAACCAAAAGTCGTGAAACAAAAATGAATATTATCAACAACAGTATCAATATTAGTAACAATTTCAACATAGCAGTGATTAAAAATCCCTCATTGACATTATTAATAGACATTCATAAAAAAAAATTAAAAAAAAGAACAATAGTGTCATAGTTGCAGTTGGTCTCTATAGTGCCTCTGTAGAATGTGCTGAGAACGGGGGGAGGGAGCTTTGCTCTTTTCATCCGACGCAAAAAGTGCATGCGCTGCTGAGCTCGTTTTACAAGAGCTCCGGTGTGTAGGGACCAGGTCATATTGTCAGTTATCTGCACCCCCAGGAACTTGGTGCTGCTTACCATCTCCACTGCTGTGCCATTGATGGATAAACCACAGAAACCTTGACTATATATTAGAGATGTCCGATAATATCGGCCGATAAATGCTTTAAAATGTAATATCGGAAATAATCGGTATCTTTTTTTTTAGGGATGTCCGATAATGGCTTTTTGCCAATATCCGATATTCCGATATTGTCCAACTCTGTAATTACCGATACTGATATCAACCGATACCGATATCAACCGATACCGATATATACAGTCGTGGAATTAACACATCATTATGCCTAATTTGGACAACCAGGTATGGTGAAGATAAAGTCCCTTTTTTAAAAAATTAATAAAATAAAATAAGATAAATAAATTAAAAACATTTTCTTGAATAAAAAAGAAAGTAAAACAATATAAAAACAGTTACCATATTTTGCGGACTATAAGTCACAGTTTTTTTTCATAGTTTGGCCGGGCTCCAGTGCAACTTATATATGTTTTTTTCCTTCTTTATTATGCATTTTCGGCAGGTGCGATTTATAGTCCGGTGCGACTTATACTCCGAAAAATACGGTACATAGAAACTAGTAATTAATGAAAATGAGTAAAATTAAGTGTTAAAGGTTAGTACTATTAGTGGACCAGCAGCACGCACAATCATGTGTGCTTACGGACTGTATCCCTTGCAGACTGTATTGATATATATTGATATATAATGTAGGAACCACAATATTAATAACAGAAAGAAACAACCCTTTTTTGTGAATGAGTATGGGGTAGGGAGGTTTTTTGGGTTGGTGCACTAATTGTAAGTGTATATTGTGTTTTTTATGTTGATTTAAAACAAAAAAAACACACACAAAAAACGATACCGATAATAAAAAAAACGATCCCGATAATTTCCGATATTACATTTTAAAGCATTTATTGACATCTCTAGTTTTTTTTATTATCGATATCGTTTTTGTTTTTTTAGTATCGGTATTGTTTTTATTGTATTTTTTTATTTATTTATTTTAATTAAATCAACATAAAAAACAGTATATATCGGTATCGGTTGATATCGGTATCAGTCATTAAAGAGTTGGACAATATCGAAATATCAGATATCGGCAAAAAGCCATTATCGGACATCCCTACTATATATATATATATATATATATATATATATATATATATATATATATATATATATATATATATGTATATATATATGTATATATATATATATACAAGTGAAGTCACCCTAAGCCCTCCGTGTCGCCTCACAGGCACGATTGTGTGGTGCAGAACAGATAACGCCGGCATCACGCCACCCTGTTACTGGAGTGCACACACCCCGAGAGGTCACTGACCAGCTGATGCTCCGGATGTGTGTGTGTGTGTGTGTGTGTGTGTGTGTGTGTGTGTGTGTGTGTGTGTGTGTGTGTGTGTGTAGCCCCCCGTCATAAATCATTCATGGTGGGCGTTCAGACCTGTTGTGCAGGTTAGATGCAGGATAACTCAGCCGGAAATTAATGTGCATAGACGTCATGATGATGAAAAGTGTCCAGAATCCCCAACTTTAATTTCCAAGAGTTACGACGGGACAAAGACGCCTAATTAAAAGACTCCGTGGACAAGTTATCTCTGGCGAAGACGAGGCCATTTGCGTGCAGTGGTGTGGAACCTCGCTCCTTCTTCGCATGCATGCGTGAATGCGTGAATTGAGCCGCTGATGACTCGAGCAATTGCGCTGATCAAATGGCAACGGCTCACTGGTGTGTCGCCGCGTGGGTGATGAACAATAGCGACGACTCGGACTATTTTTGATACGTCCCTCGCTGGGCAACTGGAGTTTACTCACAACTCGGCCTTGCCGTCTTCCGGGCCCTGGTTGGTGAATGACTTCACTGCGGCGAGTCTCTCAGTGGGCGCCGACTTATCTCGCCATCAGGGACATGGGAGAGACTCTCCTTAGTGTAGTGAACATTATAAAAGGGGTTTCTAGGTCACATGACTAAAATGCTATTGACCATCAAAATGTGCAAAAATGTAAAATTAAAACAACTAATGTGTAAAAAGTAACGCATGAGCCAAGTATAGTAATAATGTACAAACTAGGGTTGTCCTGATACCAAAGATTTGGTACCGGTACCAAAATGTTTATCGATACTTTTTCGATACTTTTCTAAATAAAGGGGACTACAAAAAATGTCAATATTGGCTTTATTTTAGCAGAACATCTTACAATACAATAAATGTTTTATATTGCACAATTTTCCATATGACATAATGTCTGCCATAATGATGGATTAAATTATAATATAATTAAAAAAAACTCTATTGACATTACCGTATTTTCCGCACTATAAGGCGCACCGGATTATTAGCCGCACCTTCTATGAATTACATATTTCATAATTTTGTCCACCAATAAGCCGCCCCGGACTATAAGCCGCGCCTACGCTGCGCTAAAGTGAATGTCAAAAAAACGCTGCGCTAAAGTGAATGTCAAAAAAACAGTCAGATAGTTCAGTCAAACTTTAATAATATATTGAAAACCAGCGTTCTAACAACTCTGTCCCAAAATGTACGCAAATGTGCAATCACAAACATAGTAAAATTCAAAATGGTGTAGAGCAATAGTAACATAATGTTGCTCGAACGTTAATGTCACAACACACAAAATAAACATAGCGCTCACCTTCTGAAGTTATTCTTCATTCGTAAATCCTTCGAATTCTTCGTCTTCGGTGTCCGAATTGAAAAGTTGCGCAAGCGTGGTATCCAAAATGGCCGGTTCCGTCTCGTCGAAGTCATCGGGAGTCAGTGTCGCTGTTGTTCTGTGAATCCTGCCTTCCGGAAAGCTCGGACCACAGTTGTGACCGAAATATCTGCCCAGGCATTTACGATCCACTGGCAAATGTTGGCGTATGTCGTCCGGAGCTGTCTGCCCGTCTTAGTGAAGGTGTGTTCGCCTTCGGAGCTGTGTGAAAAAAGCCACCCGGCCTCTTCGCGTAAACTTCCCTTAACCACTCGCTCATCTTTTCTTCATCCATCCATCCCTTCGAGTTAGCTTTTATGATGACGCCGGCTGGAAAGGTCTCTTTTGGCAAGGTCTTCCTTTTGAATATCACCATGGGTGGAAGTTAGCATGGCAAGCTAGAACCACAGTGAAGGATGACTTCTCATTCCCTGTGGTGCGAATATTCACCGTACGTGCTCCCGTTCCACAGTGCGGTTCACAGGAATATCAGTTGTTGTGAAATACGGTAGTAATCCGTGTGCGGATGGAGAGATTGCGTCTTTTTATGAACCGGATCCTTGTCCTTTGTAGGAGCCATTTTGTGGTCTTTACAGATGTAAACAGGAAATGAAACGTACGGTGATATCCGCGCGTTTTTTCTTCTTCTTCCGGGGGCGGGTGGTTGCTTAAAGCGCTTCCTGTTCTATGGGGGCGGGTGCTTTCCTTGGCGGTTGCTTGCGTAGAAGAAGAAGCGCTTCCTGTTCTACCGGGAAAAAAGATGGCGGCTGTTTACCGAAGTTGCGAGATCGAAACTTTATGAAAATTAATCGTAATAAAGCGCACCGGGTTATAAGGCGCACTGTTAGCTTTTGAGAAAATTTGTGGTTTTTAGGTGCGCCTTATAGTGCGGAAAATACGGTATATTAAATACTTCATGATTTATGGTTGCCAATCCTGGTCTGTGCTTTAAGAAAAATACAATTATTAGTAAGTACTAAAAACACAACTATGGATGAATGTACACAGATAAGACACGTAGCAGGTATAACACACTTTTTGTTAAAGATAAAACACCAATTGTAGTCATTTGTTCCAAAATTCAGTCATATCACTTGCATTAGTTGACGTTAGATGGGCGGTCCTAACTGCGCTAATATTTGGCATCAATCCAAGCAGCTGTGTGCCTGTCTACGTTTCTACATGTTATGTATCTACATGTTATGTATCTACATGTTATGTATCTACATGTTATGTATCCACATGTTATGTATCCACATGTTATGTATCTACATGTTATGTATATGCATGATATGTATATGCATGATATGTATCTATATGTTATGTATCTACATGTTATGTATATGCATGATATGTATCTACATGTTATGTATCTACATGTTATGTATCTACAGTACATGTTATGTATCTACATGTTATGTATCTGCATGATATGTATCTAAGTGTTCTGTACAGTATCTACATGTGCAGCAGCTGGTAACTTATGAGAGTAGATTACAGTATGTGTGTTTGTGAGAATGTCAACGTGTTGTCTGAGTGAGTGGGCGAGTACAGAGAGAGAGAGAGAGAGAAAGAGAGAGAGAGGTAGCGCATGCACTGCGCAGTAAAGTGACGAATGGGTCTGGTTGTGTCCTGCAGAACTAATAGTAAAGCAACCAGATTGTCACAAATCGGCGGTCTCAAATTCTGACTAGAAAGCGGATCTTAGTAGACCATTGCGGAGTAAAGTGATACATGTTATGCATCTACATGTTATTTATCTACATGTTGTGTATCTACATGTGCACAACAGAGGAGCTGGTTAACTTATGAGAGTAGCATGTGTGTGTCACATGACTAAAATGCTATTGACAATTGAACGTTTGAAATGTGTTAATAAAAACATATATTAAAATACGAATCTGAGTCAAGTATACTAATGATAAACAATATGAAAGTAGTTTTGAGTTTTTAGGTCACATGACTAAAAAGCAATTGGGAAAAAATAAAAAAATAAAAAGTATAATCTGGAAAAACAACATTCTGATGAACAAAACTCAAAGTGGTTTTGGGATTCCACGTCACATGACTAAATTTATTGACCGTTTTATTAAAACTAAAATCTGGAAAAACATGGTACCAAAGTATAGAAATGACAAACAACATGAAAAGCTTTGTAATCATATTCGGCTCACATCCACGGGAGCAGAATTATTTTGGGATTCTTAGGTCACATGACTGAAAAGCTATTGACAATTGAATGTTTAAAATGTGTTAAAAATAAAAAACATATATTAAAATACAAATCTGAGCCAAGTATACTAGTGATAAACAACATGAAAGTAGTTTGAGATTTTAGGTCACATGACAAAAAATACATTTGAAAAAAATAAAAAAAAATAAAAAATAAAAAAATAAAAAAATAAAAATAAAATAAAATAAAAAAATTGGGAAAAAAAATTGGAAAAAAAAATTTAAAAATGGAAAAAAAAAAAGTAAAATCTGGAAAAACAACATTCTGATGAACAAAAATCAAAGTGGTTTTGGGATCCCACGTCACATGACTACATTTATTGACCGTTTTATTAAATGTAAAATCTGGAAAAACATGGTACCAAAGTATAGAAATGACAAACAACATGAAAAGCTTTGTAATCATATTTGGTTCACATCCATGGGAGCCAAATTATTTTTGGATTCCTAGGTTACATGACTGAAAAACTATTGACAATTGAACGTTTAAAATGTGTTAAAAATAAAAACATATATTAAATTACAAATCTGAGCCAAGTATACTAATGATAAACAATATGAAAGTAGATTTGAGATTTTAGGTCACGTGACTAACAAGAAATTGGAAAAAAATAAAAATAATAATAAAATAAAAAATACAAACAAAAAAATAAAATAAAATAAAAATAAATTGGAAAAAAATGATTAAAAATGAAAAAAAATATGTAAAATCTGGAAAAACAACATTCTCGTGGACAAAAATCAAAGTGATTTTGGGATTCCACGTCACATGACTAAATCTATTGACCATTTTATTAAAACTAAAATCTGGAAAAACATGGTACCAAAGTATAGAAATGACAAACACCATGAAAAGCTTTGTAATCATATTTGGCTCACATCCACGGGAGCCGAATTATTTTGGGATTCCTAGGTTACATGACTGAAAAGCTATTGACAATTGAACGTTTAAAATGTGTTAAAAATAAAAAACATATATTAAAATACAAATCTGAGCCAAGTATACTAATGATAAACAACATGAAAGTAGTTTGAGATTTTAGGTCACATGACTAAAAATAAATTGGAAAAAAAATAAAAACAATAATAACAAAATAAAAAATAAAAATAAAATAGATTAAAAAAATAAATTGGAAAAAAAATGTTTAAAAAATGAAAAGAAATATGTAAAATCTGGAAAAACAACATTCTGATGAACAAAAATCAAAGTGGTTTTGGGATTCCACGTCACATGACTAAATTTATTGATCGTTTTATTAAAACTAAAATTTAGAAAAACATGGTACCAAAGTATAGAAATGACAAACAACATGAAAAGCGTTGTAATCATATTCGGCTCACATCCACGGGAGCCGAATTATTTTGGGATTCTTAGGTCACATGACTAAAAAGCCATCGACGAGTGAAATGTGCAAGTAATTTACTGACGGTCCCTAAACCGGAGGAATCAGCACTGGCTTCAGAGTGGCGCTAACTTCACCTCATAGGTATGAATACTGACCAGCGACACAGCAACACACTTTATGACAACAGAAGAAAAGCCAGACAATTTTTTTCGGGGTAAAACATTTTTTTTTTTAAATTGATGAGTTGTGGTATCCGCGGGGGGTTTGTTACAAATGCATCTTCCCTCCGGCTGCCATAACTTGCACCTTTCTTGTTGAACCACCTGCCCTGCGGACTTCGGGGTCGCGATGACGAGCAGCTCTCAACTCCAAAGCGTCGGATGCTTCAAAGATGACACCTCGGCATATTTGCTTAACTTTTTGGATTCCACCGGAGATCATTGGCTGGAATCCCAGAGGCGAGCCATCAAAGTCGAGATGTGGCCGCCTCGGGCAAAGTGACTTGATAAATTACACTTGCCCTGACTGGAAGGCCTGAGAGGGGCCTGCAGAAAGTCTCACTAATTGCTCGTGAAATTAGTTGAAGGAATTAAAGTGTGTGTGTGTGTGTGTGTGTGTGTGTGTGTGTGTGTGTGTGTGTGTGTGTGTGTGTGTGTGTGTGTGTGTGTGTGTGTGTGTGTGTGTGTGTGTGTGTGTGTGTGTGTGTGTGTGTGTGTGTGTGTGTGAGTGAGTGCGAGAATGACGTGTCGTTCTTTAGCGTCCCGTCAGCGAGGCAGTCACAGAAAGTTTAAAAGCGAGGATGAGTCACGCTCAAACAGATTTTTTTTAAATCTTGTGATGCGTCTTTTTTTTGTGTGTTCATCTTATTCAAAACAACAAAGAAAGGCATATTTTTATTTATTTTTTCATTTTTGATGTCTTTTGCAAACACGTCTGCACGCAATTGCAAGCCACCGTCATTGTTCGCATTTTTATCAAAATGTCTCCCGGTTGTCAATATACAATAGGGGAAGGGATTTTATTCCCGGGTGGATCTCGCGTGAGAGGAAGAGAGGGGGGGGAGTGTGCTGAAAATGACTGAAAGCATCATTCGACATAGAGTAGGGAAGGGATTCATACGGCCCCACTCCTGGGTGGATCTCACGTGAAAAAGGGGGCGGGGGGTTAAGCATTTTTGCAATGCAGTCTGCTGAAAATAATGGAAAGTGCCACTCTACATCGCAACTGACGCCGGGGTTGAAGTTGGAACGGCCACAAAACACATTGTAAGATATTCAAAGCTAAGGTGGATAGTACAATACCCAAAACCAGTGGAGTTGGCACATTAATTCCCGGGCGCGGCCACCGCTGTTGCTGACTGCTCCCCTCACCTCCCAGGGGGTGAATGAACAAGGGGATGGGTCGAATGCAGAGGACACATTTCACCACACCTGGTGTGTGTGTGTCAATCATTGGTACTTTAACTTGTGTAAATGGTAAATAAAAAGAGAATACAATGATTTGCAAATGCTTTTCAACTTATATTCAATTGAATAGACTGCAAAGACACGCTATTTCATGTTCACATTTTTGCAAATATACATTAAGTTAGAATTAAATGTCAGCAACACATTGCAAAAAAGTTGTCACAGGGGAATTTTTACTGCTGTGTTACATGGCCTTTCCTTTTAACAACGCTCAGTAAAGGTTTGGGAACTGAGGAGACACATTTTTGAAGTGGAATTCTTTCCCATTCTTGCTTGATGTACAGCTTAAGTTGTTCAACAGTCCGGGGGTCTCCGTTGTGCTATTTTAGGCTTCATAATGCGCCACACATTTTCAATGGGAGACAGGTCTGGACTACAGGCAGGCCAGTCTAGTACCCGCACTCTTTTACTATGAAGCCACGCTGATGTAACACGTGGCTTGGCATTGTCTTGCTGAAATAAGCAGGGGCGTCCATGGTAACGTTGCTTGGATGGCAACATATGTTGCTCTAAAACCTGTATGTACCTTTCAGCATTAATGGTGCCTTCACAGATGTGTAAGTTACCCATGTCTTGGGCACTAATACACCCCCATACCATCACACATGCTGGCTTTTACACTTTGCGCCTATAACAATCTGGATGGTTCTTTTCCTCTTTAGTCCGGAGGACACGACGTCCACAGTTTCCAAAAACAATTTGAAATGTGAACTCGTCAGACCACAGAACACTTTTCCACTTTGCATCAGTCCATCTTAGATGAGCTCAGGCCCAGCGAAGTCGACGGCGTTTCTGGGTGTTGTTGATAAACAGTTTTCGCCTTGCATAGGAGAGTTTGAACTTGCACTTACAGATGTAGCGACCAACTGTAGTTACTGACAGTGGGTTTCTGAAGTGTTCCTGAGCCCATGTGGTGATATCCTTTACACACTGATGTCGCTTGTTGATGCAGTACAGCCTGAGGGATCGAAGGTCACGGGCTTAGCTGCTTACGTGCAGTGATTTCTCCAGATCCTCTGAACCCTTTGATGATATTACGGACCGTAGATGGTGAAATCCCTAAATTCCTTGCAATAGCTGGTTGAGAAAGGTTTTTCTTAAACTGTTCAACAATTTGCTCACGCATTTGTTGACAAAGTGGTGACCCTCGCCCCATCCTTGTTTGTGAATGACTGAGCATTTCATGGAATCTACTTTTATACCCAATCATGGCACCCACCTGTTCCCAATTTGCCTGTTCACCTGTGGGATGTTCCAAATAAGTGTTTGATGAGCATTCCTCAATTTTATCAGTATTTATTGCCACCTTTCCTAAAGTTAATGATTATTTGCACAAAAAAAAAATGTTTATCAGTTTGAACATCAAATATGTTGTCTTTGTAGCATATTCAACTGAATATGGGTTGAACAGGATTTGCAAATCATTGTATTCCGTTTATATTTACATCTAACACAATTTCCCAACTCATATGGAAACGGGGTTTGTACTTGTAAGAAACTTACGTTATTTGTCGCCAATGGAGGCCAGGATTAGTTATTTAGAAGTAGCTAAAACACTGCCGACTGCGGATGGATGTCTACCGGTATACCCTACAACCATACTTGGTACTAATCCAGCTTCTGCTGTTAAGGGAATATTTCCCCACCTTTGAGCAAACTGGAGTTACGATCCTTGGCAACCTCACGGTTTTGTTAGTTTGTTGCAACCACATATGGTTCTTGCCACTTGGAGCTTCTCCATAGCACAACTGAGGGTCCGATCCTGGCCAAGACCACCAACAAGCTATAACATATCAAATGAATACACTCTTATCACTTTGCACACAGACACACACACACGCCACCCAGTGTGTGTGTGTGTGTGTGTGTGTGTGTGTGTGTGTGTGTGTGTGTGTGTGTGTGTGTGTCCTGTCCCGCCATTCATTTAATGGCTAATATCGCCCTTCCAGCCGGCTATCAAAATCTTGCTGCTGTATCTATTTTATGCCCCCCCACACTGTTCCCTCTCTTTGCTGAAAAAATCCGCTGCTTCAGCACTCTGCTTACCCCCTTCCATCTTGAGAGCACACACACACACACACACACACACACACACACACACACACTTGCTAATTTAATCCTTCATGGAGACTGAGAAGTGGAGCAGGGAGTGCACCACCAGCCAACAAACCATAGGGGGGACATTACGCTCTCTAACACACTCGCACACATACACATATTCTTGTATTTGTTACCTTCTTGAGACCAGAGATAAATGCCTACCTCTTAAGGACCACCCTTTCTAGATCTATAAATATTTGCATTTACAACATTAATAATATATACATGCTATACAAATATAAAACAGCTTGTTGTGAAAAATTAGTTGGAATTTCACAAGAAAAAGCTCTCAATTTCACAAGAAAAACTTAACATTTTGGCAGTATTATAATAAAATTCGGATTCCACAGGAAAAACTGAACGTTTGTGCAATAATATGATAAAAGTTGGAATTTTACTCAATAACAGTCGTAATTCAACAAAAAAAAGCTTAACATTTTGGCAATTTTATGAAAAGAGTCGTAATTTTTACTCAACGAAAGTCACAATTTTATAAGAAACTTCAACATTTTGGCAATATTATAATAATAATCGGAATTTTACTTGGCAAAAATGTCACTTTTTTACAAGAACAACAAAAAATTGGCAATATTGTGATAAAAGTCAGAATTTTATATGACAAAGGTCACCATCTTGCATAATAATCGCGTAATAATTTTTCATGAAAAAGTAATAATTTTACGAGAACATATTGCAATAATACAGAAACAGAAATCATTTTAGAAATTGTTCCCAATTTTTTAAGAAAAAAGTCGACACATTGTGAGAAAAAGACTGCTTTTAGTTAATTTTTTAATTTTTTTAATCTTTTGTTTTTTAGTCTTCATCATTTACTTCGTTATTACAGTATATCTCTATGTACATATATATTTTTTTAATTTAAATACATTTTGGCCAAAGGGGGCGCATTTCAATTTCTTACACACACTTGTTATTTCACATGTTGACCAGAGGGGGAGCACTTTTAAAACAGACAATCTTGTTGATAGATGTCACCACCAGGGGTGTAAATGAGACATTCTCTATTAGATGCAATGGTTTTCTGTATTGGGACCATGATTTATGTCATCACTTGTTCACACCTCCTCATATGGAAGCTACGTTTTCCTTGTTGTTGTCTCAAGAAGGGTAGAAATACAAGAACACACACTCACACACATACTCATTCTTGTATTTGTTACCTTCTTAAGACCTCCGAAAAATGCCTACCTTTTTAGGACCAGCCTTTCTAGATATATACATATTTGCATTTACAACATTAATAATATATACATACATACATAGTATGCAAATATAAAACAGTTTGTTGTGAAAAATGAGTTTGAATTTCACAAGACAAAGCTCACAATTTCACAAGAAAAACTTAACATGTTGGCAGTATTATAATAAAAGTCGTAATTTTACTCAACCCAAGTCAAAATTTCACAAGCAATATTATGATAAAAGTTGGAATTTCACTCAATAACAGTCGCAATTTAACAAAAAAAGCTTAACATTTTGGCATTTTTATGAAATTAGTCGTCATTTTTCCTCGACAAAAATCACAATTTTATAAGAAAACGTTCACATTTTGGCAATATTAAAAAAATAATCAGAATTTTACTTGGCAAAATTATGATAAAAGTCATAATTTTACTCCAAAAATGTGACTTTTTTACAAGAACAGAAAAATTGGTAATATTGTGATAAAAGTCAGAATTTTATATGACAAACGTCACCATTTTGCATTAAAAAGTAATAATTTTACATGAAAAAGGAATAATTTTACGAGAAAATATTGCAATGTTACAGAAACAGAAAGAATATCAAAAATTGTTCCCAATTTTATAAGAAAAAAGTTGACACATTGTGAGAAAAACACTGCTTTTAGTTAATTGTTTTAATCTTTTGTTTTTTAATTGGTTTTTAATCTTCATTATTTACTTCAAATTATTACAGTATGTCTCTATATACATATATATATATATTTTTTTTAAATTAAATTAATTTTGGCCTAAGGGAGCGCATTTCAATTTTTTACACACACTTGTTATTTCATATGTTGACCAGAAGGGGAACTTGTTCACCGGTCCTCATATGGAAGGTAGTTTTTCCTTGTTGATGCCTCAAGAAGGGTAGAAATACAAGCACACACACACACACATACACACACACACACACACACACACACACAAACACACGTTGAGTGATGAGATTTAAAGACAAATGACCTCCTATAGCCTTTGTCAAGAGTATGCTTATATTTAGAAGGTATATCACAGATGCTTACTCATGCACAAAGTTCAAGCGTGTGTGTGTGTGTGTGTGTGTGTGTGTGTGTGTGTGTGTGTGTGTGTGTGTGTGTGTGTGTGTGTGTGTGTGTGAGGCGTTTGAGCATGATTCCACACACCCGACACCCCCCTCCCATGATTCCTTCTCCCGGTTAGAAGCTTCGCATTCATCGCCACCCCCCTCATTATTACCGTCTCTCCAGTGTTTTCCCCCCGCGCCGCTATCATCTCGCGTCCTCCCCGTCCGTCTGTCTTCCCCTGGTTCCCGTGGGCAGGGGCGGGATAATTGGAAGCAGAGGCTCCTCATTGAGACGAGGATGAAGCCGGTCAGCTGGAAAGTTTCCCTTAATAGACCCTCGCCGTACGCACGCGCGCTCGTATGCAAAGTGTCCGCCACCTTTTGAAGCATATGCGCTTGGAACTGAAAGAAATAATGTTGACCCTGGATTGTAAGTGGTCTATAATATTGCTCTGACCAGCTGGGTGTAGAGTTACAGTCTACTGAAAATGTGAGCAAATGTGAGGGTCAAAAGTATACATACATCAATGTTAATATTTGCTTACATGTCCCTTGGCAAGGTAATCCTCCTTTTTCATTGTCCCATTTATTCTCTGTAAAGCAGCAGTTCCATTGGCAGCAAAACAGGCCCAGTGCGTAATACTACCACCACCATGCTTGACGGTAGGTGTGGTGTTCCTGCAATTAAAGGCCTCACCTTTTCTCCTCCAAACATATTGCTGGGTATTGTGGCCAAACAGCTCCATTTCCTCTGCTTTACAGAGAGTAAACGGGACAATGAATAAGGAGGATTACCTCCAAATTCTTCAGGACAAGCTAAAATCATCAGCCCGGAGGTTGGGTCTTGGGCGCAGTTGGGTGTTGACTCCAAACACACTTCAAAAGTGGTAAAGGAATGGCTAAATCAGGCGAGAATGAAGGTTTTAGAATGGCCTTCCCAAAGTCCTGACTTAAACGTGTGGACAATGCTGAAGAAACAAGTCCATGTCAGGAAAAGCAACACATTTAGCTGAACTGCACCAATTTTGTGGTCAAAAGTTCAAGCAGAAGCTTGTGGATGGCTACCAAAAGCGCCTTATTGCAGGTAAACTTGCCAAGGGACATGTAAGCAAATATTAACATTGCTGTATGTATACTTTTGACCCTCACATTTTCAGTAGACCCATAATAAATTCATAAAAGAACCAAACTTCATGAATTTTTTTTGTAAAGCACCAGTTCCATTGGCAGCAAAACAGGCCCAGAGCATAATACTACCACCACCATGCTTGACTGTAGGAATAGTGTTCCTGGGATTAAAGGCCTCACCTTTTCTCCTGCAAACATATTGCTGGGTATTGTGGCCAAACAGCTCAATTTTTGTTTCATCTGACATCACATGGACAAAGATAAGACCTTCTGGAGGAAAGTTCTGTGGATTTGCTCATATTTTCAGTAGACCCATAATACATTCTTAAAAGAAGCAAACTTCATGAATGTTTTTTGTGACCAACAAGTATGTGCTCCAATCACTACATCACAAAAAAATGAGAGTTGTAGAAATGATTGGAAACTCAAGACAGCCATGACATTATGTTCTTTACAAGTGTATGTACACTTTTGATCACGACTGTATATATATATATATATATATATATATATATATATATATATATATATATATATATATATATATATATATATACAGGTAAAAGCCAGTAAATTAGAATATTTTGAAAAACTTGATTTATTTCAGTAATTGCATTCAAAAGGTGTAACTTGTACATTATATTTATTCATTGCACACAGACTGATGCATTCAAATGTTTATTTCATTTAATTTTGATGATTTGAAGTGGCAACAAATGAAAATCCAAAATTCCGTGTGTCACAAAATTAGAATATTACTTAAGGCTAATACAAAAAAGGGATTTTTAGAAATGTTGGCCAACTGAAAAGTATGAAAATGAAAAATATGAGCATGTACAATACTCAATACTTGGTTGGAGCTCCTTTTGCCTCAATTAGTGCGTTAATGCGGCGTGGCATGGAGTCGATGAGTTTCTGGCACTGCTCAGGTGTTATGAGAGCCCAGGTTGCTCTGATAGTGGCCTTCAACTCTTCTGCGTTTTTGGGTCTGGCATTCTGCATCTTCCTTTTCACAATACCCCACAGATTTTCTATGGGGCTAAGGTCAGGGGAGTTGGCGGGCCAATTTAGAACAGAAATATCTGCCAGCAGATGACATGGCACCCCAAACCATCACCCAACCATGCAAATTTTGCATTTCCTTTGGAAATCGAGGTCCCAGAGTCTGGAGGAAGACAGGAGAGGCACAGGATCCACGATGCCTGAAGTCTAGTGTAAAGTTTCCACCATCAGTGATGGTTTGGGGTGCCATGTCATCTGCTGGTGTCGGTCCACTCTGTTTCCTGAGATCCAGGGTCAACGCAGCCGTCTACCAGCAAGTTTTAGAGCACTTCATGCTTCCTGCTGCTGACCTGCTCTATGGAGATGGAGATTTCAAGTTCCAACAGGACTTGGCGCCTGCACACAGCGCAAAATCTACCCGTGCCTGGTTTACGGACCATGGTATTTCTGTTCTAAATTGGCCCGCCAACTCCCCTGACCTTAGCCCCATAGAAAATCTGTGGGGTATTGTGAAAAGGAAGATGCAGAATGCCAGACCCAAAAACGCAGAAGAGTTGAAGGCCACTATCAGAGCAACCTGGGCTCTCATAACACCTGAGCAGTGCCAGAAACTCATCGACTCCATGCCACGCCGCATTAACGCAGTAATTGAGGCAAAAGGAGCTCCAACCAAGTATTGAGTATTGTACATGCTCATATTTTTCATTTTCATACTTTTCAGTTGGCCAACATTTCTAAAAATCCCTTTTTTGTATTAGCCTTAAGTAATATTCTAATTTTGTGACACACGGAATTTTGGATTTTCATTTGTTGCCACTTGAAATCATCAAAATTAAATGAAATAAACATTTGAATGCATCAGTCTGTGTGCAATGAATAAATATAATGTACAAGTTACACCTTTTGAATGCAATTACTGAAATAAATCAAGTTTTTCAAAATATTCTAATTTACTGGCTTTTACCTGTGTGTGTGTGTGTGTGTGTGTGTGTGTGTGTGTGTGTGTGTGTGTGTGTGTGTGTGTGTGTGTGTGTGTGTGTGTGTGTGTGTGTGTGTGTGTGTGTATATATATATATATATATATATATATATATATAACCTTAAAGGGGAACATTATCACAATTTCAGAAGGGTTAAAACCATTAAAAATCAGTTCCCAGTGGCTTATTTTATTTTTCAAAGTTTTTTTCAAAATTTTACCCATCACGCAATATCCCTAAAAAAAGCTTCAAAGTGCCTGATTTTAACCATCGTTATATACACCCGTCCATTTTCCTGTGACGTCACACAGTGATGCCAACACAAACAAACATGGCGCATAGAACAGCAAGCTATAGCGACATTAGCTCGGATTCAGACTCAGATTTCAGCGGCTTAAGCGATTCAACAGATTACGCATGTATTGAAACGGATGGTTGTAGTGTGGAGGCAGGTAGCGAAAACACAATTGAAGAAGAAACTGAAGCTATTGAGACATATCGGTTTGAACCGTATGCAAGCGAAACCGACGAAAACGACACGACAGCCAGCGACACGGGAGAAAGCGAGGACGAATTCGGCGATCGCCTTCTAACCAACGATTGGTATGTGTTTGTTTGGCATTAAAAGAAACTAACAACTATGAACTAGGTTTACAGCATATGAAATACATTTGGCAACAACATGCACTTTGAGAGTGCAGACAGCCCATTTTTCATCAATTAATATATTCTGTAGACATACCCTCATCTGTGTTCTTTTCCTGAAAGCTGATCTGTCCAGTTTTGGAGTTGATGTCAGCAGGCCAGGGAAGCTAGGTTCGATATTCTTCTCTTGATCATCTTCGGTGGCATAAGGGACGGTGTGAGCCAAGACATCCAGGGGGTTTAGCTCGCTCGTCTGCGAGAACAAACTGCCGCCATTGCTTGCCGTGCTACCGAGGGCTTTTGTCCCTGAATTGCTCACACACTCCGGCAGATTCATTGGGGGTCTGGCGGCAGATTTCTTTGACTTTATCGTTGGAAATGCATCTGCTTTGAGTGTCGCAGGATATCCACACATTCTTGCCATCTCTGTCGTAGCATAGCTTTCGTGGGTAAAGTGTGTGGAACATTCGTCCAATTTCTTGCCACTTTGGCATCTTTGGGCCACTGGTGCAACTTGAATCCGTCCCTGTTCGTGTTGTTACACCCTCCGACAACACACCGACGAGGCATGATGTCTCCAAGGTACGGAAAACAGTCGAAAAAACGGAAAATAACAGAGCTGATTTGACTCGGTCGTTGTGACGTCATCGCTCCGAGAGCGAATAATAGAAAGGCGTTTAATTCGCCAAAATTCACCCATTTAGAGTTCGGAAATCGGTTAAAAAAATATATGGTTTTTTTTTCTGCAACATCAAGGTATATATTGACGCTTACATAGGTCTGGTGATAATGTTCCCCTTTAATATTCTATATCAGTAGAAAATGGATGGAGTTCTTCTCAAATAGTGGAGCGAGGCCCCTGACGGAACATGCTTTATCAGTATCATCCCTCTTTCGAAACTTGGGCTGCTTTGTACATCTCTCTTACAATCAGGCTGCACATCAGTCTTTGGTAGGAGCCCACTTCCGAACCGGCTTCTCCACGCAGCCACTCGGTGAGCTCATACGCCCACTGCCCGTAAACACATTGCCGTATTTAATGTCCCGTCTCTCGTGGAGCCGCTTTCTGTGCTTTGGACATGGCGTCCACTTTGTTGTGTTGCCCGTAAATGATTTAGGGAGAGTATCAGGCCCAGATGATCACAACTTGAATGCAGCAAGAACCCCCCCCCCCCCCCCCCTTTTTGTGTTTTAGTACCTCCATATCCTCTGTATCATCCCGCTCTTCCCCCGCAGTGCGCTGCCGAACCAAGATGGCTATCTTCCAACTCAATTTGCGGTCAGTGAAGTGGCTTTTTGCACCAACATGCATGCCATCGTTGAGCCATATTTGAGCCATCGTTAAGCCACTTCACCCCACCGCATCTTGCATCCATGTCTTTTTGTGCCACCTGTTCCTCTTTGTTTTTCTTCAAGCGTGCACTGCTTTTCACCCCCAAAGTGCGACTGCAAGAAACAAGAGGAAAAAAAAACAAAAAATATATTTTTTTAAGGGGCCACGCTGAGAAAACGTGCACGAGGAGACATAAAATGCAAATTAAAGTCGCAGAAAAGAAATCAAGGACGAGCTAAAAGTGCGGGAAACAACACTGGCTTTTATTAAAATCTGTAAATCAGCAATCTGCAGTGCAAAAATAGATGATTATTTTTTTGATGCAAGATGGAAGAAGATAAACGCGTTTGATCTCTGAGCTAAGAAGGAGACGTTTAGATAAGGACAGGATTTAGCACCGTCGTTATTCCACCCTGTTTGGTTATTGCCGATCATTTTTCACCTCTCTTTACTACTTGTCAAAGAACTCTATTAAAACAACCTGATTTGTCTGTCCCAATAAACAAGAGCTTAATAGACAGTCTTACAAAAAAAATGTGTCATTTTGAAAAGAGCTCAATCAATGTGCTCACACTGACTGTTTTGCAGTTATGGGAACATAAGTGAAGGGGAATGATGATATTTTCATGGCGGGACTTGCAATAATTTAAAGTGTAATTCTACTGTGTGTGGCACACACTCGACAGCAGTGGGGGGTGCGATAACGGGGGACCCCGGGAACATGCTTTATCAGTATCATGCTTAACTCCGCTTTGAAAAGCTCTGCACTAAGAAACGTGCGCATTGTACAAATTAATCCTGATATATGTTTATATATTTGTATTTATTCATTTATAAATATATTTTCTTTATTCATAAATGCATTTATGTATTTATTTATTCATACATGTATTTATTTTTATATAGTTATTTATTTATAAATATATTTATGTGAATATTTATTTACAAATATATATATATATATATATATATATATATATATATATATATATATATATATATATATATATATATACTGTATATATATATATACTGTATATATATATATATATATATATATATATATATATATATACTATATATATATATATATATATATATATTTATGTATTTATTTGTCTATTTTTATATTTTCTAATTTGGGATTTTGTTTAGTAGGTTAAATTTTAGTGTCGGGAGGAAGGGGGTGTGTGAAAGGGGGGGGGGAGGGGGTCCCGGTATCGACCAATGGGCCCGAGTAACATGCTTTATCAGTATCATGCTTAGCCCCGCTTCGAGAAATTGTGTACTACAAAACGTGCGCATTGTAGCCATTAATCCTGATATATATGTATATATTTGTATTTATTTATAAATGTATTTTATTTAACGTGCGCATTGATCCTGATATATGTTTATATATTTGTATTTATTCATTTATAAATATATTTTCTTTATTCATAAATGCATTTATGTATTTATTTATTCATACATGTATTTATTTTTATATATTTATTTATTCATAAATATATTTATGTATGTTTATATATTTGTATTTATTCATTTATAAATATATTTTCTTTATTCATAAATGCATTTATGTATTTATTTATTCATACATGTATTTATTTTTATATATTTATTTATTTATAAATATATGTATGTATATATTTATTTACAAATATATTTATATATATATATATATATATATATATATATATATATATATATATATATATATATATATATATATATAATTATGTATTTATTTGTCTATTTTTATATTTTCTAATTTGGGATTTTGTTTAGTAGGTTCAATTTTAGTGTAGGGAGGAAGGTGGTGTGTGTGTGTGTGTGTGTGTGTGGGGGGGGGGGGTCCCGGTATCGACCAATGGGCCCAAGTAACATGCTTTATCAGTATCATGCTTAGCCCGGCTTCGAAAAACTGTGTACTACAAAACGTGCGCATTGTAGCCATTAATCCTGATATATATATATGTATATATTTGTATTTATTTATAAATGTATTTTCTTTATTCATAAATGCATGTATGTATTCATTTTTTCAGAAAACAATATTTATTTTTATATATTTGTTTGTAAATATATTTATTTATTGATATATATTTGTAAATGTATTGATTTATGGATATATATTTATTCATATGTATATATATATATATATATATATATATATATATATATATATATATATATTAGAGATGCGCGGTTTGCGGACACAACCGCGGAGTCCGCGGATTATCCGCGGGTCGGGCGGTTGAAATAAAAAAAAATTAGATTTTATCCGCGGGTCGGGTCGGGTCGGGCGGTTGAAATAAAAAAAAATTAGATTTTAAATAGATTCAGGCGGGTGGCAGTTAAACCAATTCGGAAATATATATACATAGTTAAATGTTGTTACCCACATACGAAAAACGAGCAGGCACCTGCAGTATATGCCACAACAGAAGAAGAAAAAAAAAAGAGATGGACACTTTTACGGAGCGGAGAAGGGACGCCTCGCCGGGGTCCGGGATCGAGGCCCCTTCCCCCGAGAGGGCCCCATCGGGAGCCGTAGCTGAGGTGATCCGCGAGAAGGGCCCGACGCACGTCCAGGGTCACCACCGCGCCCACCGCACCGACACCCCGCCTCGTCCGCCTTCGCCGCGGCCGGCGTCACGCGCAGCAGGTAAGCAGCTTACCTGCCCGCCACCCCCGTGGCCGAGGGCTCGTAACAGGGGTCACTCCGCGCGCTCCGCCCGCGCAGCTTACCTGCCCGCCACCCCCGTTGCCGGGGGCGCGTAACAGGGGTCACTCCGCGCGCAGTGCGCTCACGAAAGGGGTGGGGCTCACCCTGGTGAGCCGAGTGGGCCACTTTTGGTAAGCAGAACTGGCGCTGCGGGATGAACCGAACGCCGGATTAAGGCGCCCGATGCCGACGCTCATCAGACCCCAGAAAAGGTGTTGGTTGATATAGACAGCAGGACGGTGGCCATGGAAGTTGGAACCCGCTAAGGAGTGTGTAACAACCCACCTGCCGAATCAACTAGCCCTGAAAATGGATGGCGCTGGAGCGTCGGGCCCATACCAGGCCGTCGCCGGCAGCGAGAGCCGCGAGGGCTAGGCCGCGACAAGTAGGATGGCCGCCGCGGTGCGCGCTGAAGCCTCGGGCGCGAGCCCGGGTGGAGCCGCCGCGGGTGCGAGGGACATCGCACCTCCACGCGCTTGGAGGTGCGCTCAGCGCGGCTCCCAGATGATTGCGCACTGGTGTGCGCGTGGCAATGTCTCTGCTGCATTGGATCAGTCTCCTTTCTTTAACAAGCAAAAGCTTTATAACCTCACTAATGCCTTGCATCGTCTATATTAGATATATAACAACGGGCGGGTGCGGGCGGGTGCGGTTTTGATTAAATGTTAGAAACGGGTGGATGGCGGATGGTTGACGACTTTTGTGATGCGGTTGCGGATGAAATAATTGCCTATCCGCGCATCTCTAATATATATATATATATATATACACACATATATAATTATTCATAAGTCTGTTTTTACATTTTATAATTTTGGATTTTGTTTTGTTGGTTGAATTGTAGTGTTACATATATTGTGCTACTGAGTTAATGTTGCTGATAAATTTAAGGTTTTTTTTTGTTTTTTTTTGTTCAGAATCAAATGGTTCAAGTCAGTCAAAAAAGTTTATAGTTTAAATACAAATCTAAGGTTGTTTTTTTTGAACAAAGTAATTTGTTGTTGTGAGTTGATGTAGTTATTTTGTGTTGTATTTCATTGTTGATCAGGATTCACTGTTATGCAGTGGCCAAATGTATTATCATTATTATTTTTATTTATTATGTTGTTTTTAGCTACTTCCCTTAAAGACACAACACCTTTCACAATATGTGAGCTGTTCCAAGCATGTGCATCATCATCCTCATTATTATTATTATTGATATTATTATTATTATTGAGCTTGCGTTTGTCTCATATTTTTTTTCTGCCTATCGCTTGAGAAAACGTTTTGCATTTTAAGAACATTTGGCCTCTGAATTATGTATGAGGGCTGATATTAATAGTCATGATGAACGCTGTCCCCATCCACCAGAGATGGATGGATGGGAAAATAATAATGATAAATTAGAATCGTCAGAAAGAATTGTGGATTCCTTTGTTGTAAGCACATCAAAATAATATGGAATGACAATGAATATTTTAGATTCAATGTATGATAAAGTGTGTGTGTGCGTGTGCGTGTGTGTGTGTGTGAAATGATGGTTCCTCCTGTCAAGCGGAGGCGAGTGGTTTTCGGGCAAAAGCATGAGAAGGATGTCCTCCAACATTATTTATGACAGCCGAGCTGAATGAGTCTGTTGGAAAATGAGATCTGCCTTTCTGGGCCGGGCTTTTTGGATGGATCGCTCGTGATGGGGACCGGTTTGTTTCGGTCAGCATCTGCTTCACCCGGAATAAAAAGCTTCCACATTTTGACCTTGTGGACCTTTTTTTTTTTTTATGGATGCAGCTGGTGTGGCTGGCACAGATGCTGCCATTACCGCGACGTGATATGTCAGTATCGTGTGTAGTGGGCCACGGTTGTTGCGTAACACCGGCATAATAATGAATACTCACAGTCTGACCTCAAAGAGACATACGGGGAATAGTCCCTTGTTTTTTTTCCCTAATGAATTAAAACGTAGCAATGAAAGCGGATATTGAATTGCACACACTGGACTTTAGCACTTAAAGCACACAAAGGATTCTTAAAGATTTATTTCAGGAATTCCCCCCAAAAAAGTTGCCTGTTTATTGCAGTTGTGCTTGATTATACTTGTATTTACCCTATTTTTCAGACTATGTAAAATCCTTTCATTTTCTGAAAAATCGACAGTGCGCCTTATAACCCGGTGCGCCTAATGTACGGAATAATTCTCGTTGCGCTTACCGGCCTCGAAGCAATTTTATTTGGTGCATGGTGTAGTGATAAGTGTCACCAGTAGATGGCAGTCACACATAAGATATACAGTCGTGGTCAAAAGTGTACATACACTTGTAAAGAACATCATGTCATGGCTGTCTTGAGTTTACAATCATTTCTACAACTCTTATTTTTTTGTGATGGAGCACATACTTGTTGGTCACAAAAAACATTCATGAAGTTTGCTTCTTTTATGAATTTATTATGGGTCTACTGAAAATGTGACAAAACGTATACAAACAGCAAAGTTAATATTTGCTTACATGTCCCTTGGCAAGTTTACCTGCAATAAGGCGCTTTTTGTAGCCATCCACAAGCTTTTGCTTGAGTTTTTGACCACTCCTCTTGATAAAATTGGTGCAGTTCAGCTAAATGTGTTGGTTTTCTGACATTGACTTGTTTCTTCAGCATTGTCCGCACATTTAAGTCAGGACTTTGGGAAGGCCATTCTAAAACCTTCATTCTCGCCTGATTTAGCCATTCCTTTACCACTTTTGACGTGTGTTTTGGGGTCATTGTCCTGTTGGAACACCCAACTACGCCCAAGACCCAACCTTCTGGCTGATGATTTTAGCTTGTCCTGAAGAATTTGGAGGTAATCCTCCTTTTTCATTGTCCCATTTACTCTCTGTAAAGCAGCAGTTCCATTGGCAACAAAACAGGCCCAGAGCATAATACTACCACCACCATGCTTGACGGTAGGCATGGTGTTCCTGGGATTAAAGGCCTCACCTTTTCTCTTCCAAACATATTGCTGGGTATTGTGGCCAAACAGCTCCATTTTTGTTTCATCTGACCACAGAACTTTCCTCCAGAAGGTCTTATCTTTGTCCATGTGGTGTCAGATGAAACAAAAATGGAGCTGTTTGGCCACAATACCCAGCACAACTGTATGTGTAAACTGCAAGTAAACGCCAGTAAACACCAAAACGTTCATTGTTCCATTGAGAATATAGAACATTACACACGAAGCTCAAAAATCTGTCAAAATGTTTTTAGTACAACTTCGGTAAGCTATGAAGCCGCACCGCTTGATGGATTGTCGGCGCATTAAACATACGAGTATTACTATGATGCGTGTATAAGAACCGCAAAATGGCACCTATTAGCAGACATATTATCTGGCGTTTTGTTTCGCAATATTATGCAAAAGCAACGTTTCTTACCTTCTGGTACCTGCTAATCTGTATTTGGGATATGCGTAAATCCTAAAAATGTGCGCCTTTTAATCTGGTGTGCCCTATGGTCCGAAAAATACCGTAGTTTAAAGCAGGGCTATTTGGCGTCTGTTTCTTTCTAGAAATACAGAATTCCCAGAATAGTTCAGTAGAATAGCCCTCTTTAAAATCTTTTTTGTGGCCCCAACATAGCTCAAGAGTTTTCAAAATTGCACTTGTCTACCGACAATTTAAAAAAACTCCCGGATTGTGACGTTTTTGTGAGGTTTGAAATTTACAAAATCAATAAATTTTGTCTTAAGTGCACCACAATATTTGACCAAAATGTGATGGTCATAACAACATCAGACCCCAACATTGATTCAACTTTTTCAAAAAGCATGTTGTTTCAACCTTGTACTTGTGTTGTAGAATATTGGTTGGGAAATGACCAAAATTCAATGGTCATAACAACGTCAGACCCCAACATTGATTAAACATTGTCAACAATTTGTTTCTACGGTGTAGTTGTGTTGTAGAATATTGGTTGAGAAATTACCAAAATTCAATGATCATAACGTCAGACCCCAACATTGATTAAATGTCATCAAAAACCATGTCGTTTTATAAAATTGTATTTGTGTTGTAGATTATTGGTTGAGAAATGACCAAAATTCAATGGTCATAACAACGTCAGACCCCAACATTGATTAATCGTCTTCAAAAAGCATGTTGTTTCAACGTTGTATTTGTGTTGTAGAATGTTGGTTGGAAAATGACCAAAATTCAATGGTCAAATCTACGTCACAACCTGACATTGAATAAACTTCGGCAAAAAGCATGTTGTTTCAACGTTGTAGTTGTGTAAAATTACCAAAATGTAATGGTCGAAACAACGTCAGACCCCAACATTGATTAAACGTCGTCAAAAACATGTTGTTTCAACGTTGTATTTATGTTGTAGAATATTGTTTGGAAAATTACCAACATTCAATGGTCAAATTTGTGTCACAACCCAACATTGATTTAACTCCGTCAAAAGTATGTTGTTTGAACGTTGTATTCGTGTTGTACAATAATGGTTGTAAAATGACCGAATTTCAAAGGTCAAAACTATGTCACAACCTGTCATTGAATAAACGTTGTCAAAAAGTATGTTGTTTCAGCGTTGTATTTGTGTTGTAGAATAGTGGTTGGGAAATTACCAAAATGCAATGGTCATAACAACGTCAGACCCCAACATTGATTAAACGTTGTCAAAAGGCATGTTGTTTCAACGTTGTATTTGTGTTGTAGAATATTGGTAGGAAAATTACAAAAATTGAATGGTCATAACAACATCAGACCCCAACATTGATTAAACGTCGTCAAAAACTTTGTTTTCACGTTGTATTCGTGTTGTACAAAATTGGTTGAGAAATGACCAAAATTCAAAGGTCATAACAACGTCAGACCCCAACATTGATTAATAGTCTTCAAAAAGCATGTTGTTTCAACATTGTAATTGTGTTTAAGAAAAATGGTTGGAAAATGACCAAAATTCAATGATCAAATCTACGTCACAACCTGACGTTGAGTAAACGTCGTCAAAAAGTATGTCCTTTCAATGTATTTGTGTTGTATTATATTGGTTGGAAAATGACCAAAATTCAATGGTCATAACAACGTCTGACCCCAACATTGATTAAACATGGTCAAAAACTTGTTGTTTTCACGTTGTATTCGTGTTGTAGAATATTGGTTGGAAAATGACCAAAATTCAATGGTCATAACGTCAGAGCTCAACATTGAATAAACGTTGTAAAAAGCATGTTGTTTCAACGTTGTATTTGTGTTGTAGAATAATATTTGGAAAATGACCAAAATTCAATGGTCAAATCTACGTAACAACCTGACATTGAATAAACTTCTTCAAAAAGTATGTTGTTTCAACGTATTTGTGTTGTAGAATATTGGTTGGAAAATGACCAAAATTCAATGGTCATAACAACGTCAGACCCCAGCGTTGATTAAACGTTGTCAAAAACATGTTGTTGTTGTGTTGTAGAACATTGGTTGGAAAATGACCAAAATTCAATGGTCATAACAACGTTAGATGTCAACATTGATTATCGTCTTCAAAAAGCATGTTGTTTCAACGTTGTATTTGTGTTGTAGAAAAATGTTTGGGAAATGACAAAAATTCAATGGTCAAATCTACGTTACAATCTGATATTGAGGAAACGTCGTCACAAAGTATGTTGTTTCAACGTTGAATTTGTGTTGTAGAATAGTGGTTGGGAAATTACCAAAATGCAATGGTCATAACAACGTCAGACCCCAACATTGATTAAACGTTGTCAAAAAGCATGTTGTTTCAACGTATTTGTGTTGTAGAATATTGGTTGGAAAATGACCAAAATTCAATGGTCATAACAACGTCCGACCCCAACATTGATTAAACATCGTCAAAAACTTGTTGTTTTCACGTTGTATTCGTGTTGTAGAATATTGGTTGGAAAATGACCAAAATCCAATGGTCATAACAACGTCAGACCTCAACATTGATTAAATGTTGTAAAAAGCATGTTGTTTCAACGTTGTAGTTGTGTTGTACAAAATTGGTTGAGAAATGACCAAAATTCAATGATCATAGCAACGTCAGACCCCAACATTGATTAATCGTCTTCAAAAAGCGTGTTGTTTCAACGTTGTATTTGTGTTGTAGAATAATGGTTGGAAAATGACCGACATTCAATGGTCAAATCTACGTCACAACCTGACATTGAATAAAACTCGTCAAAAAGCATGTTGTTTCAACATTGTATTCGTGTTGTAGAATAATGGTTGGAAAATGACCAAAATTCAATGGTCGTAACAACGTCAGACCTCAACATTGAATAAGCGTTGTAAAAAGCATGTTGTTTCAACGTTGTATTTGTATTGTAGAATAATGGTTGGAAAATGACCAAAATTCAATGGTCAAATCAACGTCACAACCTGACGTTGAGGAAACGTCGTCACAAAGTATGTTGTTTCAACGTTGAATTTGTGTTGTAGAATAGTGGTTGAGAAATTACCAAAATTCAATGGTCATAACAACGTCAGACCCTAACATTGATTAAACGTTGTCAAAAAGCGTGTTGTTTCAACGTATTTGTGTTGGAGAATATTGGTTGGAAAATGACCAAAATGAAATGGTCATAACGTCTGACCCCAACATTGATTCAACATCGTCAAAAACTTGTTGTTTTCACGTTGTATTCGTGTTGTAGAATATTGGTTGGAAAATGACCAAAATTCAATGGTCATAACGTCAGACCTCAACATTGATTAAACGTTGTAAAAAGCATGTTGTTTCAACGTTGTAGTTGTGTTGTACAAAATTGGTTGAGAAATGACCAAAATTCAATGATCATAGCAACGTCAGACCCCAACATTGATTAATCGTCTTCAAAAAGCGTGTTGTTTCAACGTTGTATTTGTGTTGTAGAATAATGGTTGGAAAATGACCGACATTCAATGGTCAAATCTACGTCACAACCTGACATTGAATAAAACTCGTCAAAAAGCATGTTGTTTCAACATTGTATTTGTGTTGTAGAATAATGGTTGGAAAATGACCAAAATTCAATGGTCGTAACAATGTCAGACCTCAACATTTAAAATAAGCGTTGTAAAAAGCATGTTGTTTCAACGTTGTATTTGTATTGTAGAATAATGGTTGGAAAATGACCAAAATTCAATGGTCAAATCTACGTCACAACCTGACATTGAATAAACTTCGGCAAAAAGCATGTTGTTTCAACATTGTAGTTGTGTAAAATTACCAAAATGCAATGGTCGAAACAACGTCGGACCCCAACATTGATTAAACGTCGTCAAAAACATGTTGTTTCAACGTTGTATTTGTGTTGTTGAATATTGGTTGGAAAATGACCAAAATTCAATGGTCATAACAACGTCAGACCCCAACATTGATACAGCGTTGTATTTGTGTTGTAGAATAATGGTTGGAAAATGACCAAAATTCAATGGTCAAATCTACGTCACAACCTGACATTGAATATACTTTGTCAAAAAGCATGTTGTTTCAACGTTGTAGTTGTGTTATACAGAATCGGTTGAGAAATGACCAACATTCAATGGTCACAATGTCAGACCCCAACATTTATAAGTAGTCTTCAAAAAGCATGTTGTTTCAACGTTGTATTTGTGTTGTAGAATAATGGTTGGAAAATGACCAAAATTCAATGGTCAAATCTACATCACAACCTGACATTGAATAAACTTCGTCAAAAAGCATGTTGTTTCAACATTGTATTTGTGTTGTAGAATAGTGGTTGAGAAATTACCAAAATTCAATGGTCATAACAACTTCAGACCCTAACATTGATTAAACGTTGTCAAAAAGTGTGTTGTTTCAACATATTTGTGTTGTAGAATATTGGTTGGAAAATGACCAAAATTCAATGGTCATAACAACGTCAGACCTCAACATTGATTAAAGTTAAAGTTAAAGTACCAATGATTGTCACACACACACACTAGGTGTGGCGAGATTATTCTCTGCATTTGACCCATCACCCTTGATCACCCCCTGGGAGGTGAGGGGAGCAGTGGGCAGCACCGGTGGCCGCGCCCGGGAATCATTTTTTGGTGATTTAACCCCCAATTCCAACCCTTGATGCTGAGTGCCAAGCAGGGAGGTGATGGGTCCCATTTTTATAGTCTTTGGTATGACTCGGCCGGGATTTGAACTCACAACCTACCGATCTCAGGGCGGACACTCTAACCACTAGGCCACTGAGTAGGTAATCGTCTTCAAAAAGCATGTTGTTTCAACGTTGTAGTTGTGTTGTACAAAATTGGTTGAGAAATGACCAAAATGCAATGATCATTGCAACGTCAGACCCCAACATTGATTAATCGTCTTCAAAAAGCGTGTTGTTTCAACGTTGTATTTGTGTTGTAGAATAATGGTTGGAAAATGACCGACATTCAATGGTCAAATCTACGTCACAACCTGACATTGAATAAACCTCGTCAAAAAGCATGTTGTTTTAACGTTGTATTTGTGTTGTAGAATAATGGTTGGAAAATGACCAAAATTCAATGGTCAAATCAACGTCACAACCTGACATTGAATAAACTTCGGCAAAAAGCATGTTGTTTCAACGTTGTAGTTGTGTAAAATTACCAAAATGCAATGGTTGAAACAACGTCAGACCCCAACATTGATTAAACGTAGTCAAAAACATGTTGTTTCAACGTTGTATTTGTGTTGTTGAATATTGGTTGGAAAATGACCAAAATTCAATGGTCATAACAACGTCAGACCCCAACATTGATACAACGTTGTATTTGTGTTGTTGAATATTGGTTGGAAAATTACCAAAATTCAATGGTCATAACAATGTCAGACCCCAACATTGATACAACGTTGTATTTGTGTTGTAGAATAATGGTTGGAAAATGACCAAAATTCAATGGTCAAATCTACGTCACAACCTGACATTGAATAAACTTCGGCAAAAAGCATGTTGTTTCAACGTTGTAGTTGTGTAAAATTACCAAAATGCAATGGTTGAAACACTGTCAGACCCCAACATTGATTAAACGTCGTCAAAAACATGTTGTTTCAACGTTGTATTTGTGTTGTTGAATATTGGTTGGAAAATGACCAAAATTCAATGGTCATAACAACGTCAGACCCCAACATTGATACAACGTTGTATTTGTGTTGTTGAATATTAGTTGGAAAATGACCAAAATTCAATGGTCATAACAACGTCAGACCCCAACATTGATACAACGTTGTATTTGTGTTGTAGAATAATGGTTGGAAAATGACCAAAATTCAATGGTCAAATCTACGTCATAACCTGACATTGAATAAACTTCGGCAAAAAGCATGTTGTTTCAACGTTGTAGTTGTGTAAAATTACCAAAATGCAATGGTTGAAACAACGTCAGACCCCAACATTGATTAAACGTCGTCAAAAACATGTTGTTTCAACGTTGTATTTGTGTTGTTGAATATTGGTTGGAAAATGACCAAAATTCAATGGTCATAACAACGTCAGACCCCAACATTGATTAAACGTCGTCAAAAACATGTTGTTTCAACGTTGTATTTGTGTTGTTGAATATTGGTTGGAAAATGACCAAAATTCAATGGTCATAACAACGTCAGACCCCAACATTGATACAACATTGTATTTGTGTTGTTGAATATTGGTTGGAAAATGACCAAAATTCAATGGTCATAACAACGTCAGACCCCAACATTGATTAAACGTCGTCAAAAACATGTTTCAACGTTGTATTTGTGTTGTTGAATATTGGTTGGAAAATGACCAAAATTCAATGGTCATAACAACGTCAGACCCCAACATTGATACAACGTTGTATTTGTGTTGTAGAATAATGGTTGGAAAATGACCAAAATTCAATGGTCAAATCTACGTCACAACCTGACATTGAAAATACTTTGTCAAAAAGCATGTTGTTTCAACGTTGTAGTTGTGTTGTACAAAATTGGTTGAGAAATGACAAAAATTCAATGGTCATAACGTCAGACCCCAACATTGAATTATCGTCTTCAAAAAGCATGTTGTTTAAACGTTGTATTTGTGTTGTATAATAATGGTTAGAAAATGGCCAAAATTCAATCGTCAAATCTACGTCACAACCTGACATTGGATAAACTTTGTCAAAAAGCATGTTGTTTCAACGTTGTAGTTGTGTTGTACAAAATTGGTTGAGAAATGACCAAAATTCAATGATCATAGCAACATCAGACCCCAACATTGATTAATCGTCTTCAAAAAGCATGTTGTTTCAACGTTGTATTTGTGTTGTAGAATAATGGTTGGAAAATGACCAACATCCAATGGTCAAATCTACGTCACAACCTGACATTGAATAAACCTCATCAAAATGCTTGTTGTTTCAACGTTGTATTTGTGTTGTAGAATAATGGTTGGAAAATGACCTAAATTCAATGGTCGTAACAACGTCAGACCTCAACATTGAATAAGCGTTGTAAAAAGCATGTTGTTTCAACGTTGTATTTGTATTGTAGAATAATGGTTGGAAAATGACCAAAATTCAATGGTCAAATCAACGTCACAACCTGATATTGAATAAACGTCATCAAAAAGCATGTTGTTTCAACGTTGTAGTTGTGTAAAATTACCAAAATGCAATGGTCGAAACAACGTCAGACCCCAACATTGATTAAACGTCGTCAAAAACATGTTGTTTCAACGTTGTATTTGTGTTGTTGAATATTGGTTGGAAAATGACCAAAATTCAATGGTCATAACAATGTCAGACCCCAACATTGATACAACGTTGTATTTGTGTTGTAGAATAATGGTTGGAAAATGACCAAAATTCAATGGTCAAATCTACGTCAGAACCTGACATTGAATATACTTTGTCAAAAAGCATGTTGTTTCAACGTTGTATTTGTTTTGTAGAACATTGGTTGAGAAATGACTAAAATTCAATGGTCATAACGTCAGACCCCAACATTGATTAAACATTGTCAAAAAGCATGTTGTTTCAACGTTGTATTTGTGTTGTAGAATAATGGTTATAAAATGACTGAATAGCAAAGGTCAAATCTACGTCACAACCTGTCATTGAACAAACGTTGTCAAAAAGCATGTTGTTTCAACGTTGTATTCGTGTTGTAGAATATTGCCAAATGTCAATGGTCATAACAACGTCAGACCCCAACATTGATTAAACGTCCAAAAACATGTTGTTTCAACGTTAGATTTGTGTTGCTCAACGTCAGGACCTAATTCACCAAGTTCTCAACGTTGTTTTAATGTCGTTGTGCCTGTTTGAGAAGGACTGCAATCTGGGGAAAAAAGTGTCTACATTTGCTCGACCCAAAATGTAGTCTGTGTTAAAAATGCCACACAAAAGTCAAGAAAATGCCACATTGGTCGTGTTTATTTAGCATTTCCGCCTGTATGTTCCACTGGAGGATTCATGCAGTTGCACTGTTTGTCTCCTAAACAGCAAACATCTGATTGTTTCCAGCTCATACTCCCGCATGTAGAATGTTCCGCACGGTTATTAGGGATGTTTGTTGACTCAGGACCTGACGTTTTTATGTTTGTCTACTCAAGCGTTTACAGAGCGTCTGATTCACGGCGCGATTGCAGCCTGAGAGAAATCTATCGAGCTCCTCTGTCCCGTTGAGGAGTTGTCATTTTAAATTGCTTATCCTCGTTCCGCTCGGGATAGAAACTTACCCACGACTGCATTGAGAGACGGCTGGCTCCGACGCCTCGCCTGACCTCGCGGGTGTTGTTGATGCTTTTGGTCAAAATGGTTATTGTCTTCTGTCTGTGTCTCCTCAGGTTAACGGGGTTCCAGCTGCCGTCGCCTATCGTAAGCACCGGCTCCCGGCTCACTTTGTGGCTGCTATCGGACTACGCGGTGAGCGGCCAGGGATTTAAAGCCTCCTATGAAGGTAACGGCCCTTCATTGTTTCCCATTAGAACATAAAACGATGCCATATATCATCCGGGTGACCGCTTTAAAGAGATGCTGCTAAAGGGGAGGGAAACGACGAGGTTTGTTAAAGAACACCGGAGGACTTGTCCTTGAGTCAAGCATCCTTGGGGAGAACTACAGTCGCACACTTGTAAAGAACATAATGTCATGGCTGTCTTGAGTTTCCAATCATTTCTACAACTCTTATTTTTTTGTGATAGAGTGATTGGAGCACATACTTGTTGGTCACAAAAAACATTCATGAAGTTTGCTTCTTTTATGAATTTATTATGGCTCTACTGAAAATGTGAGGGTTAAAAGTATACATACAGCAATGTTAATATTTGCTTACATGTCCCTTGGCAAGT
Organism: Nerophis lumbriciformis; assembly: GCF_033978685.3. NCBI lineage: Eukaryota > Metazoa > Chordata > Actinopteri > Syngnathiformes > Syngnathidae > Nerophis > Nerophis lumbriciformis. Next base: position 35,132,332 of record NC_084568.2, on the reverse strand, counting down.
TTACCCGCTTTTGGTAGCCATCCACAAGCGTCTGCTTGAATTTTTGAGCACTCCTCTTGACTAATTTGGTGCCGTTCAGCTAAATGTGTTGGTTTTCTGACATAGATTTGTTTCTTCAGCATTGTCCACATGTTTGAGGCAGGACTTTGGGAAGGCCATTCTAAAACCTTCATTCTAGCCTTAATTAAAGGGGAACATTATCACAATTTCAGAAGGGTTAAAACCATTAAAAATCAGTTCCCAGTGGCTTATTTTATTTTTCGAATTTTTTTTCCAAAATTTTACCCATCACGCAATATCCCTAAAAAAAGCTTCAAAGTGCCTGATTTTAACCACCCGTCCATTTTCCTGTGACGTCACATAGTGATGCCAACACAAACAAACATGGCGGTTAGAACAGCAAGCTATAGCGACATTAGCTCGGATTCAGACTCAGATTTCAGCGGCTTAAGCGATTCAACAGATTACGCATGTATTGAAACGGATGGTTGTAGTGTGGAGGCAGGTTGCGAAAACGAAATTGAAGAAGAAACTGAAGCTATTGAGCCATATCGGTTTGAACCGTATGCAAGCGAAACCGACGAAAACGACACGACAGCCAGCGACACGGGAGAAAGCGAGGACGAATTTGGCGATCGCCTTCTAACCAACGATTGGTATGTGTTTGTTTGGCATTAAAGGAAACTAACAACTATGAACTAGGTTTACAGCATATGAAATACATTTGGCAACAACATGCACTTTGAGAGTGCAGACAGCCCAGTTTTCATCAATTAAGATATTCTGTAGACATACCCTCATCCGCTCTCTTTTCCTGAAAGCTGATCTGTCCAGTTTTGGAGTTGATGTCAGCAGGCCAGAGAAGCTAGGGTCGATATTCTTCTCTTGATCATCTTCGGTGGCATAAGGGACGGTGTGAGCCAAGACATCCAGGGGGTTTAGCTCGCTCGTCTGCGGGAACAAACTGCCGCCATTGCTTGCCGTGCTACCGGGGTCCTTTGTCCCTGAATTGCTCACACACTCCGGCAGATTCAATGGGGGTCTGGCGGCAGATTTCTTTGACTTTATCGTTGGAAATGCATCTGCTTTGAGTGTCGCAGGATATCCACACATTCTTGCCATCTCTGTCGTAGCATAGCTTTCGTCGGTAAAGTGTGCGGAACAAACGTCCAATTTCTTGCCACTTTCGCATCTTTGGGCCACTGGTGCAACTTGAATCCGTCCCTGTTCGTGTTGTTACACCCTCCGACAACACACCGACGAGGCATGATGTCTCCAAGGTACGGAAAACAGTCGAAAAAACGGAAAATAACAGAGCTGATTTGACTCGGTGTTTGAGAAAATGGCGGATTGCTTCCCGATGTGACACCATGTTGTGACGTCATCGTTCCGAGAGCGAATAATAGAAAGGCGTTTAATTCGCCAAAATTCACCCATTTAGAGTTCGGAAATCGGTTAAAAAAATATATGGTCTTTTTTCTGCAACATCAAGGTATATATTGACGCTTACATAGGTCTGGTGATAATGTTCCCCTTTAAGGTTTTAGAATGGCCTTCCCAAAGTCCCGGCTTAAACGTGTGGACAATGATGAAGAAACAAGTCCATGTCATAAAAACAACACCGGAGGACTTGTGCTTGAGTCAAGCATCCTTGGGGAGAACAACAATCGTGGTCAAAAGTTGACATACACTTGTAAAGAACATCATGTCATGGCTGTCTTGAGTTTCCAATCATTTCTACAACTCTTATTTTTTTGTGATAGAGTGATTGGAGCACATACTTGTTGGTCACAAAAAACATTCATGAAGTTTGCTTCTTTTATCAATTTATTATGGGTCTACTGAAAATGTGAGGGTCAAAAGTATACATACAGCAATGTTAATATTTGCTTACATGTCCCTTGGCAAGTTTACCTGCAATAAGGCGCTTTTGGTAGCCTTCCACAAGCTTCTGCTTTAATTTTTGACCACTCCTCTTGACTAATTTGGTGCCGTTCAGCTAAATGTGTTGGTTTTCTGACATTGACTTGTTTCTTCAGCATTGTCTCCAAGTTTAAGCCAGGACTTGGGAAGACCATTCTAAAACCTTCATTCTAGCCTTAATTGTGGACAACAACAAGTATGTGCTCCAATCACTCTATCACAAAAAATAAGAGTTGTAGAAATGATTGGAAACTCAAGACAGCCATGACATGATGTTCTTTACAAGTGTATGTAAAATTTTGACCATGACTGTACATGACTGAGAATCTTCTCACATAAAAAAAAAAAAAAAAAGTTTGGTTATCCTATTTCCGTTCGTCACATTGACATGGGATGCTTCATGACCCAAGCACTAATGATATTAATGACCGCTCTCCTAATTAGGCTAGGCCACACCACACCAGTCTTTTTGAGGTCCAGTGAGCATCGGGGATGTTAAAGGACTTGAACATAGGGATGAGTACCGAATTTGGTACTTTTATGGGCACCACTCAAGTTCCGTCGGCGCTACCGAGATATCGATTCACGTCATTTAAAACGGTGCCATTTTACAAAACCTTTGTTGCACCTGACTTCATGTCCGGGTTGCAGACTAAACCCCAGATCAAGGAAACTGTCATGATCCGTTGCCTGGATCATGTTTTGTTTAGTTTCGGACTCCATCAGTTCCTGTTTTTGAGCACCCCTGGGTTTGTGTTTTAGTTGCCATGACTGCAGATTGTTTTCACCTGCCTATGATTAGTGTTTGGGGTGCTCACCTGCTCCTGGGCACTAATCAGAGAGCTACTCATTCCCGTTGTTCGCCACACCCAGTCTAGCTTCCTTATTCACGCCATGTTGAGTCTTCCTGATTCCTGATCTAAGCTTTGTCTTTTGTTTTCGTGTTCATATGCTTAGCTATTCCATTAGCTTCCTGTGCTATAGGCACCTGTAACAGGTACGTTAGCTATTATAGTAGACGTTCTCAATATTTGGGCTAATCAGAAGTCTAGATTACGACTCGGAGAGAGTAGGACAGACACAATTAAATGCTTTAAATCAGGGGTGCTCACACTTTTTCTGCAGGCGAGCTACTTTTCAATTGATCAAGTCGTGGGGATCTACCTCATTCATATATATAATTTATATTTACTTAGTTATGAAACATATGTTTTTGTTAACAAGTTAAAGGTGTTTAATGATAATACAAGCATGTTTAACACATATAGTTAATATTGTTAATAAATTAAAGGTGTTTAATGATAATACAAGAATGTTTAACACATAGTTAATATTGTTAACAAGTTAAAGGTGTTTAAAGATAATACAAGCATGTTTAACACATATAGTTAATATTGTTAACAAGTTAAAGATGTTTAATGATAATGCAAACATGTTTAACACATATAGTTAATATTGTTAACAAGTTAAAGGTGTTTAAAGATAATACAAGCATGTTTAACACATATGGTTAATATTGTTAATAAGTTAAAGGTGTTTAATGATAATACAATCATGTTTAACACATATAGATTCCTTTCTTTCATGAAGACAAGAATATAAGTTGGTGTATTACCTGATCTGATGACTTGCATTGATTGGAATCAGACAGTGGTGTTGATAACGTCCGCATTTTTGAATGGAGGAGAAAAAAGTCCTCCTTTCTGTCCAATACCACATGAAAGTGGTTGGTTTTTGGCATCTTATTTGTCCAACTTCCGTACTCCTTTGTATACACTTTACAAGAAATACATTGTCGGCAAACTCCGTAGCTTGCTAGCTTGTGCACGCCAGCTTTCTGAGACTCTTATTTTGGTAGCGCTGGCAGGATGAAGAAGCCCTTTTAGTGTGCAACTGTGCAGTCGGTCTTTGGAGTTTTGACGACAGGTACGGCGCCAGAGTCTGTTGAAATAAAGTGTTTCTCGCCTTCCAGTCGGTAATTTTAATGAGCTGGCAGCAGCCAGCGTCATCTCAGAAGACCCTCGGGTGCCGTGAATGTCAATCAAGTGACGAAAGTGACGTCATAGTGAAGATTTATGATCGCTCATTTTTAGGACTATTTTTTTAATGGCTGGCTGGTGATCGACTGACACACCCTCCGAGATCGACCGGTAGCTCGCGATCGACGTAATGAGCACCCCTGCTTTAAATGATACTGGTGTTATTTAAATATGTACAGTGCAACAAATAGTGGACAGACATTGATAGGAATGGCCAGTCAAAACAAAAGAAAAAAACAGCAAGGGTTTAGGTAATTCATAACAGGTAGTATCAAAAGTTCTTAAAAGTCATATGAGACTGATCGCAGTCCATATGCACCCTTGTTTGTATACCGCATGATTTATGGGAAATAAATCATTTCCTTACCCGCACCTTGCCTCCAGAGTTCCGTCTGCATCTCGGGAGAACGATCTACGCAGTAAAATGTGACCCGATCGTGACAGAAACAACCACTCAGGGTGGACGGAACTTTTCAACTTTTATCAAATATTCTCAGAAATCTTTGGGATGATACGTGGATTTACAACGGGTTCAATGACACCCCCCTCAAGGCCTGAGGGGGTATGTATCACTTTTGCCAGGCACTTAGCGACATTGAAGAAAAAAACTACAAATGTGCTGACTTGCTATACGGCATAGGTTCGTTTAAAAGATAAAAGTCAATTACTGCGTGCAAACACTGCTACCATGGCCGAAGCTCCAAAAAAACCAAAGAAACGAAAAGTTTTGGCTGTGGAGACAAAAAAGAAAAACGCAGCAGTCAGGATCAACATTGACCTGGTATTCACTCGCTGGTGTGTGCTCAAAGACCCATGCTGCCTTGGCTCTGTTTGTGCTAAACTAGAAAGTGACTTTCGATGCGCAAATCAAAATGATAATGATAATGTTAGCTATTGGAAAGTTGCTTGGGAGCAATAAATAGCCACCAGCGTGATAGTTTCACTACTACTTTCTTTGAAAATAATCTCTACCCGGTCTTTTTGATTCAGACCTGTATCCGCCCCGATACATTCTTGGTAGTTGTGTCATGTTCGTAGCACAATCCAAGATCATTTCTTGATGGTGTCTGCTATTTAACATCAGTATTACCATTAGAGACCTAATATTTGTGACGATATTACAGCGGACATGATGTCAGTTTTTCCACTATATGCGCGAGTCCTCATGGGAAATGTGGTCCTCTTCTGGCTAAACGCTACCACTATGGCGCCACCAAAATTAACCAAAACTGAAAGTTCTTAAGTGGGGCTTAAAGTAATATTTGCAATTTTCCTTGCCTGCTACGTTCCTCAGTTGCTGTCAGCCGCTAACAAGAACGTGACTCTCATATTAAGTCGTCACAGAAGTCTCGCAAGATTAGCACGACCGTATTTCATAGCAGAGCTCCAATCAACCGATCCATACGATGTATTCATATCTCCAAAGTTTTTTTTTTAATTTGTACTGATTAATTTTTGCACCCCTCGTTATAAGGTTAGTGTATTCCATTCCTACAATTGTTCTCCGAGTAATTGTACTTGATCAAGCCTTTTCTAACATTCCACAGTACAGAGTTATCAAATGATGTACTATGTTTTGTGCGGAATAGTATCAATATCGGCCAATACTCAAGCCTCCAATTTCAGTATCAAAAGTGAAAAACGACCTAGTTTTTCGGTTCAGTTATATTTTTGTGTTATTTTCTTGTGTAACATTCTAATTATTTTGTCTTTAGAATGTGTGGGGGCCAAGGAGAATGGCCCCTAAACTTCACTTCGAACAGCCCTGCTTTGAAGGGTTCCATCCTCCATGTTGGTCTTGGCTCACCTGGTCTAGAGTAGATTAGATTAGATATGTTGGTAAGGCTGTGAGTCTTTGGGCACCACAAAATTTGATGCGATTCTTGGGGGTAGCAATTCAATTCAGAATATATTCGATTCCTCGATTCATAATCAATACTTTAATAACAGTTTTATGATTAACTTCATTCCTCTATAATATAGACAAACAGCTTTGATAAATGTTTGTATTACTTACAGTACAGATTATAAAAAAAACTAAAAAATGAAATACACATTTTTTCCGATTAAGAATCGTTACAAATAAGAATCGTCATTTCATTCAAAAACTTTTATTTTTATTTTTTTATTTTTTTGATAGCCCTATCTGTTAGGGTCAGCCCACATATCAATACGACTTGTAATGCACTTTTACACCACCTGTGGCAGTAATGACAATTTCAAACAAAAGTTTCTCAAGCGCAAAAATTATGACTAAATTGGTGCAGCTACTATAGAGAATTAAGTTAAGAAACATTCATTATTAATTCAGTTTATTTATGTATTTCATTAAGTGCTTTCCTGTGCAATATATTTGGTTAGTACTTATTTTTCTAATCAGCCTGACCTAAGCCATAATTGCCAACCCTCCCGAATTTTCCGGGAGACTCCCGAAATTCAGAGTCTCTCCCGAAAACCTCCCGGGACAAATATTCTCCCGAAAATCTCCCGATTTTCAGCCGGAGCTGGAAGCCACGCCCCCTCCAGCTCCATGCGGACCTGACTGAGGACAGCCTTTTTCATGACGGGAGGACAACAGGGTGACAAGAACTAAATCATCCAGACTACAGATAAATTGTATTATTATGTTTATCTTACCTAAAAATAAATATATTTATTAATTTAAAAAAATAAATAAATAAATACATTTTTACTATATTTTGCTAAAAATATCAAAATTAATCGTATTTTTATTTGTATTTTTTCCTGACTCCTTATTACATCCAGCCATAGAATTATACATTAAAATAAACATATTTGAAATAATTGATTTTAAATGATCATAATAATTCATTTAAAATCACCATATTTAATTATTAAAATAATTGCTTGTTTATCAACAACTTTAGCATTTTATTCATTATTACATTTTGAAGCTCTCAGAAGCCAAGTTTTGTTATATTCCTTAATATTTATTTATGCAAGTTTGAAGTATCAATTATCTAAACACAGTTTTGTTTGCATATTTTCAAATGTAGATATCTCTCTCTCTCTATATATATATATATATATATATATATATATATGTATGAAATACTTGACTTGGTGAATTCTAGCTGTCAATATACTCCTCCCCTCTTAACCACGCCCCGCCCCACCCCCGACCACGCCCCCACCTTCCGAAATCGGAGGTCTCAAGGTTGGCAAGTATGACCTAAGCCCACTGTGGGGTGTATGTGTTAAATATAACTAATAATAAATAAACACATATCCTTTGACAAGGTTGTAAACTGTGGGTTAATTATTATGATTAAAATCAAGAGTAAGACTAGCAATTCATGTTAATATTTGAGGGGGCCCCGGGCCCTTCTGCAGTGGAAAAGCTGGGCCCCGAGACCAAAAAGGTTAAGAACCCCTGTCCTACAGTTCCTACTGTGCACCAAAGCCCACCACCAAGACTACTCTGGAGTCACCATGGCAACCAGTAGACTTCCCCTTATCTTCCCCCGGCGCATCTCTTTGCAAACGCCTCGCTTTCGGAGCTAGAGGGGACTTTGAAACATTTGATCTGGTCCCGCTTGTTCCTCCGGACCTCGCAGGATGATTATCCGGTCTGTCGTTGCAAAGTTCTGCCTCTCAACAGCGCACCTCCCAAGTGGGTCAGCCAGAGATGGGAGACATAATCGCACGCCGCCGCATGACCGAGGCAGTCTGTGGTATAAGTGGTCTTTTTGTGTTGAACTGTTAGTGCTCGGGATCCTGGGAAAAACCTGGTACGGGATTTAATTCGACATATGCCAATCAAACACAAGTGCTGTGTGTGTGTCTGAAATATATTTCTATTTACGTTCAGCCAAGAAAGAGACTTATTAAACAAAAAATATGCCTTGTTTTGAACTGATACTTAAACCAGGGATCGGCAACCCAAAACGTTGAAAGAGCCATATTGGGACAAAAATAAGATATAAAAAAAATTCTGGAGCTGCAAAATATAAAGGCAACACATGATGATCTATATTAGCCTACTATCAAAGGCTGACACAAATCTTTGTTGACAGAAATGTTGTATTTTAATTTGTATTCTACACATTTTTACAACATTGGACACCATTAGTAAATCAGAGGCTTCTCACAGGGTGGAAATGACTGTCTTGGAATGGCCAAAGGTATAGATGTGTGTGTCCAAGTTAAAGGGGAACATTATCACAATTTCAGAAGGGTTAAAACCATTAAAAATCAGTTCCCAGTGGCTTCTTTTTTTCAAAATGTTACCCATCACGCAATATCCCTAAAAAAAGCTTCAAAGTGCCTGATTTTAACCATCGTTATATACACCCGTCCATTTTCCTGTGACGTCACATAGTGAAGCCAACACAAACAAACATGGCGCATAGAACAGCAAGCTATAGCGACATTAGCTTGGATTCAGACTAGGATTTCAGCGGCTTAAGCGATTCAACAGATTACGCATGTATTGAAACGGATGGTTGTAGTGTGGAGGCAGGTAGCGAAAACGAAATTGAAGAAGAAACTGAAGCTATTGAGCCATATCGGTTTGAACCGTATGCATGCGAAAACGACACGACAGCCAGCGACACGGGAGAAAGCGAGGACGAATTCGGCGATCGCCTTCTAACCAACGATTGGTATGTGTTTGTTTGGCATTAAAGGAAACTAACAACTATGAACTAGGTTTACAGCATATGAAATACATTTGGCAACAACATGCACTTTGAGAGTGCAGACAGCCCAATTTTCATCAATTAATATATTCTGTAGACATACCCTCATCCGCTCTCTTTTCCTAAAAGCTGATCTGTCCAGTTTTGGAGTTGATGTCAGCAGGACAGGGAAGCTAGGGTCGATATTCTTCTCTTGATCATCTTCGGTGGCATAAGGGACGGTGTGAGCCAAGACATCCAGGGGGTTTAGCTCGCTCGTCTGCGGGAACAAACTGCCGCCATTGCTTGCCGTGCTACCGAGGTCCTTTGTCCCTGAATTGCTCACACAATCCGGCAGATTCAATGGGGGGTCTGGCGGCAGATTTCTTTGACTTTATCGTTGGAAATGCATCTGCTTTGAGTGTCGCAGGATATCCACACATTCTTGCCATCTCTGTCGTAGCATAGCTTTCGTCGGTAAAGTGTGCGGAACAAACGTCCAATTTCTTGCCACTTTCGCATCTTTGGGCCACTGGTGCAACTTGAATCCGTCCCTGTTCGTGTTGTTACACCCTCCGACAACACACCGACGAGGCATGATGTCTCCAAGGTACGGAAAACAGTCGAAAAAACGAAAAATAACAGAGCTGATTTGACTCGGTGTTTGAGAAAATGGCGGATTGCTTCCCGATGTGACGTCACGAATAATAGAAAGGCGTTTAATTCGCCAAAATTCACCCATTTAGAGTTCGGAAATTGGTTAAAAAAATATATGGTCTTTTTTCTGCAACATCAAGGTATATATTGACGCTTACATAGGTCTGGTGATAATGTTCCCCTTTAAAGGAAACGACAGGCTGTCTTCTTCTAATGGATTCAAAGCTCACCTTTGTGCATTCATGCACAGTATACAACGTTTGGTGGACAAAATGAGACAAAGGAGGAGTGGCATAAAAAAGAGAAAGTTGTACATGCAAACAAACTACGATGAGTTCAAGGATCGCTGAAACTAGTAGGACAAAACGGCGCTCGCCAAATACTCTACTCAGTGAAGCATGTGTAATATAAACAGTGGGATTGCTAACAATTCGAAAGGTTTGTGTACTCTACAGAAACCATAGTAAAACCAAAAATATATACATTTTTTTTCATCTTTTTCCATTTTCACACATCTCTGAAAGAGGTCCAGGGAGCCACTAAAGAGCCGCGGGTTGCTGACCCCCCGACTTAGACCCACTACGCTACCGGATTTTAATATCGGTCGTTATTGTGGTACTTGGAGGGAAAAGTACATCTCCTCTAAATAATGTTGCAATTTCAGGTAACACTCACATTTCTGTTGATTGATACTTTTTTTTTGGCATTTGTGTGATTCATAATTTCCACTTTCTACATTGATATGGAGCACATGCGGTCAGCTAACGCGTTATTTTTTGCTGAGAAACATTCTTGATTAAATGTGACCATGAGCCTCCAGCGTGAGATACCAGTTAGGGAAAGAGAAATGAAGATAATGAACAAATTAGCATTATAAAAAGGTCAGCCCCAGGCCAGTAGTCAATTACCTTTTTGCTATGAGTAACAATGTACATGTTAGCTCTTAAACGACATGCTGTGAAGATATGTGTTGTATTTCCTCAGCGGTAATGGACGTGTTACGTGCAGGCATTGTGTTGACATTATACGTCTGCATGGATGATGAGCCCACTTGACAATAAAAGTGTCACTCATTAAATATAACTGGAGTTAAATACATACGTTTGTTATTTAATGTGTCAATCTATTTCATGTAAAAGTACATTTCATTATTTTAATTCAGTTATTTTATTATTCCAATATTAATGTTTGTATTTTTTTGTTTGTTTTTATCATCACTTTTAATTACTGTATATTTTAAAGTGTGCTTGGATTTTTTGAAAGGCGGTAATAAATTAAATGTATTAATTATTATTATTTAATTATTGTTTCATGATTTAATCAATTACTGATTTAATTATTTTCATGTTAACATATATGAATATTTAATTAATTTGTATTACTTCATATTTACTTTATTGATTTGTTTCCATATTTACTTGTACAAACATTTAATTATTGATTTTTATTACTTCATATTTACTCATATGAAAATGTAATTATTGATTTATTTCCATATATACTTATAAAAACGTAATTATTGATTGCATTATTTCCATAATTACTTGTACAAACTTAATTATTAATTTAATTGTTTCCATATTTACTCATAAACATTTAATTATGGATTTGTATTACTTCATATTTATATGAACATTTAATTATTGATATATTTCCATATTTACTTATACAAACGTAATTAGATTATTTTCATATGTACTCATAAACATTTAACTATTGATTTTTATTACTTCATATTTACATATATGATTATTTAATTAATGATTTAATTATTTCCATATTTACTTACACAAACATGCAATTATTTATATAATTATTTCCGTATGTATCTAAACATTTCATTATTGATTTAATAATTTCAATAGTTGACTGTCAGGTTCAAACACTGATGACATCTATTAATCAGACAAGAAGCAAGGAATCATGCAGAGACAGAGTTCAATTTAGCTCATGAGGAGAACGCATGGAGCTGCACACTTAGTCACAGTCTCGCCCTACGCTCTAAGGTTCAGCTCCTGCGTCCCTCTTTTTACTCAGAGTTCCATAGTCAACATCACTGAGGCCGCCTCTAAAAGGAGTGGTCACATATATTATACAAAGCAGATTCAGGACGCACAGTACGTGACGGAATGTGCTGGGGGCCTTATGATTCCGCCTTGTCCCCGCTTCGTCTGCGTGTTGTCATCTTATCTTCGTTGAGGTCCTTGAAGTCTCTGCTTCGACTGCGTGCTGTCATCTTATCTTCGTTGAAGTCGTTGTTAGCGGGCTAAAACAAAGATAACATCTGTGGCTGAGGCCACCCCTCAGACAAGAAGTTTTGTCCTTGCATAGATTAGAAAAGTCTAACTTGAGCACAATAGCTAATAACTCAAGCAATGGACTTTAAGCATACTAAAGTTAGTGTGATAATATATACATAATTATTCTAAAATTGACGGATAGAAATAAATTCATGAAGTGATGCCGCCAGGTTAATGAAATAATTAAATATGTCAAAACTTGATTAATTAAATCATGAAATAATTGTTTTAATTAAATCATGATTGATTCAATCATGAAAAAATTGTCTATCAATGATTAATAAATGAATAAATTCTACATTTAAATAACCAATATATGTATTTAATTATATTCATTATTAAGGACCCGTAAGTTATTTGAATAGGCATTTATTTATTTAATTTGGTAAAATGATCAATTGAAAACTCATTGAAACTATTTTTTTCAAAAGTGTTCTCTAACCTTTTATACCATATCTGTGGATTCTCAGGAGCACTACGAGACATATGTTTTTGGTTTCTATTCCACCGTCTTCCGGCCTTCTTTCTAGGCTTTTATTTGTGTTCGGGGTGAATGGCCAGGGTTGTGTTGTTGTTGATCGGCGCTGTAGCTAAAGAATCAAAAAACACATTTCCACACAATAGCCACACGCCCGGCAGACGGTCAAGAACACAGATTCAAACAAGTCAAGTACGGGAAGGTCATCTTTAAATGTCAACCTTTGGATAAGGGAGGTTCAATAGAAGTGATTTATAAAAGTATTTGTCACAACTTTCAAGGGACACATTTCATTCAAATGAGTGTTTTGATTAAAAAAACAAAACTTTTATATTAAGTGCCTGTTGTGTTCTTGCATGAGGCATTCAGGGCCACTCATGGCTCCATTGGGCCCCTAAGCAGATTATTTGGAAGCCCCCAACATTGCAAAAAAAATTTACTTTTATACTTTTTTAATTAAAAAAAATACTTACCGTATTTTACAGACTATAAAGTGCACCGGTAGGTAAGCTGCACCCACTAAATTTTAGAAGATAAAACATTTTTCCATATATTAACCACACCGGACTGTAAACCGCGGATATATACGTTGTGAAATGAGTTGTTATACAGATATTTTATTTATTTTACCCCCCGGGTTGACTCACAGGCGACCCGGGAAGAAAAAGGCAAAAACAGGCAAAAATTAGGAAGAAATTACGAAAATGGTAAAAAAATCCTGACCCGGGAGTGAGTTCCACAAGTCCCGGGAAGAGCCAAAATGAGGAAAATGCCGAAAATGGTCAAAACAAGAACAATTTCAAAAATACCCCCAGGATGACTCACAGGCGACCCGAGAAGAAAAAGGCAAAAACAGGCCAAAATGTGGAAAAAATGCAGAAAATGGTCAAAAATCCCTCTCTGAGAGTGAGTTCCATGAGTCCTGGGAAGAGCCAAGATGAGAATAATGCCAAAAATGGTCAAAATTTCCAAAATACCCACAGGATGATTCACAAGCGACTGAGGAAGAAAAAGGCAAAAACAGGCCAAAATGTAGAAAAATGCCAAAAATGGTCAAAAATCCCTCCTCAGGAGTGAGTTCCACGAGTTCCGGGAACGGGCCAAAATGAGGAAAATGCCGAAAATGGTCAAAATGAGAACAATTTCAAAAATACCCCCGGGATGACTCACAGGCAACCCGAGAAAAAAAGGCAAAAACAGCCCAAAATGTGGGGGGAAAAAATGCCAAAAATGGTGAATAAAAATCCCTCCCCGGGAGTAAGTTCCATGAGTCCTGGGAAGAGCCAAAATCAGAAAATGCCAAAAATGGTCAAAATGACAAAAATGACAAAAAATACCCCCGGAATGACTCACAGGCGACCCAGGAAGAAAAAGGCAAAAACAGGCCAAAATGAGAAAAATTTCAAAAATACCTTTGTCTATTCATAATTTATTTTGTAAATATTTATTTACATCCAAACGGTGCCTGTAACGCGACAGTAAAACGGCTGATCAAACAAAACAGAAGTCATCGTCATGGACTCACTAGCTGCGAAAGCTAGCTCTCCAATCAGCTAAACAGACTCAGTAACTCCACGGTGACGTTTTGGTGAATTTACGAAACTGAAACAATACAAAAATAATGCCATTGTAAGTTAATAATACTAACACAGACACTTGTAGTTGTGTTAGCATATTAACTAATGCTAACGACACTAGCTTGATGACATTACGATAACACGTACAAGTATGCATGAAAACACTCCTACAGACATCGCACATGGGACGGTTTAGTAAGTAAGAATTGTTTTAGTTATATTGTAAAACTTACAAATGTTGCCTGGCAAGATGAATGAGGAACCCTTTTGAGCAGAAACGCTACGGACGGTTCAACCTCGTTCAGGGCATTAAAACGGGAAGTAGATTTTTAACCCGCAACTCTTGCAGTGAGCAAACTCGTCCAAAAGATGGCATCGTAGCACAAACAATAACACACCTTTTCAGTGTCTGCTCGGGTTTAATGAAAACTAGTGTGTTACCGTTAGTAAAGAAAAAAATCCACAAATTAGCCGCACCGTTTTATAAGCTGCAGGGTTCAATGCGTAGGAAAAAAAATAGCGGCTTGACTTGATTTTAGTTGAAGTAGTACCAACTTGATTTGAAGGAACAGATAAATATATTCTTTATTTAAAAAGAAACACTAACAAATTAAACTTGTGGGAACATAATTGCTTATCGTTAAAGTTCTTATATACTAATCATAAGCAGCATTCATTTATTTCTAAATAAATTCTGAACTTCAGCCATCTTTTCCTGAATGGTTTTTACCTTCAGTCTAATATAAAATCAACATCCGTACCTTTTTATATATATAAAGTGCCTCTCAAGGCACCCAAGGTCGCCGCAAATCACTGAAAAACAATCAAACACTTAAAAATGTAAGCGCAACATGTCCTCGTTTAAAAAAAGTCCAGGTCATTTGAATAAACCTTGAATTTAATTTGACACGTGTATTGTAATTCATGCTAAATAACACATTCAACATGACTCAATCATAGTTTTCCATATCTCCCTGGAAGCCAGCGCTGTATGAAACTTGCCGTGATATTCTTACCAGTGACGGAGCAGGAAGGGGCTCGGAGAACGTTGGTGGTAAAGGGTTCTATAAAGCGTTCATTCGCATTTTTTCATGCAAAATGGGGCCCTCCACGGATCGCGTGGCCCTACGCCTAGACAACAAAAACGGCGTGTTTTGCCATCGTTTTAAAGCACAGGTGTCAAACTCAAGGCCCGGATGAATATATCCGTATAATAATAATAATAATATAATAATAATCTGTATATGAAACTTGCCATGATGTTCTTACCAGTGACGGAGCAGGAAGGGGCTAGGAGAACGTTGGTGGTAAAGAGTTCTATAAAGGGTTCATTCGCATTTTTTAATGCAAAATGGGGCCCTCCAAAAAATCTTGTGGACCTACGCGCGGACAACAAAAACGGCCTGTTTTGCCATCATTTTAAAGCAAACTCTCCAGGCTCACAACATCATTTTATCTGGCCCGCAAACACCCGGAAATGAAATGTGTCAATAAAGTACTTAATATTCTCTCACTAAATGTAGTGAATTTTTTAACATTTTGACAGAAAACAAATATATGTACTGCTTGAAATCGCATGCCTTTTAAACTTTAATAGTATCCATTATTGCAACAAATATTACAGTATATTATCACACTTTCCAAACATGTTTGTGTCTAAATAAAAATACTTAACTTTACAGCAAACTACCTGTCAAATTAATAGAAATTAATAAAAATTGTACGTTGTTCTTTACAGCATTATACTGTAAATTGAAAAAATAAAACTACGACCTTTTTTTTGTGTGAAAATTATGTTGACTGAGCTGTCATATTTTTACTGTAAAATCTTGTTTTTAACTGTGTTTTACTGTAAATGGAAAAACGGTACATTTGTTGTTACGGTAGAACAACTGACAGGGCGGTATAGCTCGGTTGGTAGAGTGGCCGTGCCAGCAACTTGAGGGTTCCATGTTCGATCCCCGCTCCCGCCGTCTTAGTCACTGCCGTTGTGTCCTTGGGCAAGACACTTTACCCACCTGCTTGCTCCCAGTGCCACCCACACTGGTTTAAATGTAACTTAGATATTGGGTTTCACTATGTAAAAGCGCTTTGAGTCACTAGAGAAAAGCGCTATATAAATATAATTCACTTCACTTAAGTTGGCACAATAAAAAAAAGAATTGAGCTGATTTTTCCATTAATGTTGTAAAAACCAATGTCAATTTAAGACAACAATTCTGGCAACAAAACTGCCAGATTTTCACATAAATCCCCCACCCCAAAAAAAACAAAAAACAGTGGTACTGTTTTTCCATTTACCGTAAAATTTAAACATTTTTTAAAATTTTTTTAAAACATTATTTTACAGTAAAATGTTGTAAATGCAACGTTTTTACTGTAAAATCGATAGTAAAACAATTTATATAGTAATAATAATGTGTTGGTGTCAGGTTCAAACACTGATGACATCTATTAAACAGACAAGAAGCAAGGAATCATGCAGAGACAGAGTTAAATTTAGCTCAATGAGGAGATACGTTTTGGACTGTACTCTTATTTACAGAACCAACCTACGCCCTAAGGCACAGCCCACGTGCTCCTCTATTTATTTGGGAGGTCCCTGGTTACATCACTAAGGCTGCCTCTGAAGGAAGGGGGGTAATCTCAGCAGCCCCAGTTAGACACAATAAATGACTATTCATGAAATGCAAATATGCTGACACTCGTGATATCGCCCTGTCTCTGCTCTGTCTGCGTCACGGCACTCGATGTTTGCCCTTAGCGTTCAGCAGGTCGCTTCTGGACACAAACACTGATACGAGACGACTCGCAATCTTTGGATTGCAAGTTATCCCTTTGCACAGATAGAAAAGTACAACTTCAGCACAATTGATAATAACTATAGCAACGGGCTTTAAGCATAAGAGTTGTGTGATAACTTACACATAATTATTCTAACAGTTGGTCATGTATGATGTATTTTTGTTATTTTTGTTTGTGATGTGTAATGTCTATTGTTTAAATGTACGGCAGCGAAAATGAATTTACCCAACGGGGACCAATAAATCTAAATGTAAAATCTAAATCTAATGAAACTTTGATGTGGCCCTCAATGAAAAACAGTTTAACATCCCTGTTTTAAAGCAAGTAAAATGACACTGGAAGTTACTCAATAGAAATATTACTAGCGCCATCCACCATTGACGCTACATTCGGTTTGAAAATAATTGTATCCTATTCTTTTGAAAAGAAAAGGATTAAAAAATATAGGGATTTCGATATGAAGCGATCTCAGGTATAACAAGATTTTATGGACCCCAAAAACTGTCATATATTTATTTTATTGCTGCATTTAATGGATTAATATTATTATTATTATTATTATGTTACAATTAAATACACATGGGGAAAATAGAGAAAAAAGGCGGAAGGCAGCAAAAAAAAAACATATTGATGAAAATGAAATACGCTTTTTTAATATTAATTACCGCGTCAAAATATCACTTGCGCATTTTTTAAAATGAAATATTGAAGTGTGTGAAGATGGGAGTCGAAAGCGGAGCTAATTATTTTAACCACATTCTTTGTTTTCTTACCAGCAATCGAGCGGTACCCATACATCCGTGGCTACTCAGCGCAACCACACAACACCCGAAACTCTCTAACAAGAACAAAATATCACTATATTAGGATTCTAACAAAATATGTTGAACGTCTGCCTCAACTGCAGGCACTCGCTGTTTTTTTAGTCCTAAACACTGCGCTGGATTGCAGGACAGGGACGGTGAAACAAGCTCGCTTGTTAGCATAGTTAGCATCTTTGAGCTATCTTACTTGTTGTCGCCTCCGTTCGCTTTCGTTGACGGCTGTCCACGTTGCTGTTAATCCCATTTGGATGATTACAATCCCAAAACTGTGAGTAAACATAATAAAACATCACTTACTGTACAATGTCTGCTTTCATTAGGATGCCGACTGCTAGGATGTTCATATATTCCAATACAGATGAAGAATGACTCATAATCCAAGCTTCTTTTCGTGTCGTTCTCGCCACCCCCGGGTCTAAATTGGCTGTCAAAATGCACCAACTTGTCGGAATACGTCCTCATCCTTCTACTATTCAGGTGAGAGGTATAATTTATGATCTAGAATAAACTTCACAATCAAAATATATTCTTCCTACAAAGCCTTTAAAAAAACCCTGAACACTTTCATTAGGGTTTTATATACATGATGTAAGTATATATGTAATGTAGTAACAGGCACATTTATAAACACATTTATTATTAACGTATTTACGGCGTATTAATTTCATAAACGTTCCCATTTTTTAACATCACTGATTACTACTCACTGCAGACTTCATGAGAGCCATAACATAATAAAATATCTCTTACTGCACAATGTCTGCTGTCATTCGGATGCCTACTGCAAGGATGTTCATATATTCCAATTTAGATGAAGAATGACTCATAATCGAAGCGTCTTTTCGCGTCGTTCTCGCCATCCCCGGGTCTAAATTGGCTGTCAAAATGCACCACCTTGTCAGAATACGTCCTCATCCAGGTGAGAGGCATGATTTATGATCTACAATAAATGTCCAGGGAGCAAGAAAGCGAGGAAATTGTACTCAGGCTTGTGTTCACTTCACCGCTATAAATAGTCCATCTGTGTTAGCACTTATAATAACAATATCACTAATACTTGGTTAATATTCAAGTCACAAAATGTAAATGGGGTATTGTTGGCGATTTTTGAATGGTTGTTTATTGGGTTGTATGAGTGGAATAGAGGACCTTGACTTTTATTGACATTTATTTGCATGTTATAGAATTTTACAGTACATTTTAATGTAAATGAGAATTATTTCCTGTAAAAGACAGCCAAAAGAGGATGCATTTTTTTATGCATTCTAAATAGTAAATAAACACAATCAAAAGTCTGCTTACAATGGAGCCTATATAAGTCGCTATATTCTGCCTACAAATCCCTTAAAAAACCTCCGAACACCTTCATTAGGGTTTTATATACATGATGTAAGTATATATGTAATGTAGCAACAGGCACATGTATAAAAACATTTATTATTTACATATTTACGGCGTATTAATTTCATAAACGTTCCCATTTTTTAACATCACTGATTACTACTCACTGCGGACTTTATGAGAGTCAACAAACATAATAAAACATCACTTACTGTACAATGCCTGCTGTCATTCGGATGCCGACTGCTGGGATGTTCATATATTCCAATTCAGACGAAGAATGACTCATAATCCAAGCGTCTTTTCGCGTCGTTCTCGCCATCCTTAAGTCTAAATTGGCTGTCAAAATGCACCACCTTGTCGGAATACGTCCTCATCCTTCTACTATCCAGGTGAGAGGCATGATTTATGATCTAGAATAAACGTCCAGGGAGCAAGAAAGCGAGGAAATTGTACTCAGGCTTGTGTTCACGGCACCGCTATAAATAGTCTGTCTGTGTTAGCACTTATAATAACAATATCACTAATACTTCGTTAATATTCGAGTCACAAAATGTAAATGGGTTATTGTTGGTGATTTTTGAATGGTTATTTATTGGGTTGTACGGGCAGAATAGAGGACCTTGACTTTTATTGACATTTATTTACATGTTATATAATTTTACAGTACGTTTTAATGTAAATGAGAATTATTTCCTGAAAAAGACAGCCAAAAGAGGTTGGTAGATGAGAACAAATCTGAGAAATTTTGCCAGTTTTCCTCTTGTTTTCCTCACAGGGTGCTCACATGCCTGAAAATAAGTTTTAAAAAATCCTGTCCAACTTACGTGGGAGAAGTCTAGTAGGCAGAAGTCCTCTCTGGCCAACTGTCTGAATGTCAATGAAGTGTTTCTTGTGATATAAATATTACATAAGCTGCTATAAAAGTTTCAAGGCAGCCCTAATTCCCATGACTCCCCAAGTTTTGATCACTTCCTGGAGTCTATGGGTGACCTAGATTAAGTCGAAACGTTCCTTCTCAGACCTGAAGGCCGTTTGTTAGCTCACATGTACGTCAGATGGTGACGCATGTGTGGTCTTCATGTATGAGGATGCATGTGTGGAGCCTTTGACTGGCAGCCGAGAGTTTTATGCCATTATATATATATAAATAACAAACAGGCGTGTGACTAAATCCAAAAGTGTACGGTGTGCGACTACGTGTGGGAATTAACTGCTGAGTGTTACCGTATGTGTTGAGCAAGAGAGGCATAAATCCAATGGGGGAAAAGCAGGCTCGAAGGCACGTGAGACAAGCAGGTGTCAGAGGTCCGTGTCCAGGCGTTAGGTCGAGATCCAACAGGCAGCCAGGGAAGCAGAGGGAACGCGGGGAAGACGAGACACACGGCTCGTAGCGTGGAAACGGAGGTACGCCACTGGAAGGGGCGACAAGGAGGACACGAGACAACTGAGCACGACGGGCGAGAAAACACAGAGAGAAAGACTTGCACAGAGCTTACTGTACAGGACAGGCTGCTACATTCTGGCACGGGATAGCAGGTTGTGCAGGCTAATGAAGGCAGATTGCTGACGATTGATTGCAGGTGAGGCAGCACGGTGCCAGAGGGGTTAGTGCGTCTGCCTCACAATACGAAGGTCCTGAGTAGTCGTGAGTTCAATCCCGGCCTCGGGATCTTTCTGTGTGGAGTTTGCATGTTCTCCCCGTGACTGCGTGGGTTCCCTCAGGGTACTCCGGCTTCCTCCCACCTCCAAAGACATGCACCTGGGGATAGGTTGATTGGCAACACTAAATTGGCCCTAGTGTGTGGATGTGAGTGTGAATGTTGTCTATCTGTGTTGACTCTGCGATGAGGTGGCGACTTGTCCAGGGTGTACCCCGCCTTCCGCCCGATTGTAGCTGAGATAGGCTCCAGCGCCCCCCGCGACCCAAAAAGGGAATAAGCGGTAGAAAATGGATGGATGGATGATTGCAGGTGCTTGGCACGCTCCCGGAGGTGGGCTCAGCGCAGGGCTCAGGTGCGCTCGGGCCGTGACAAACACATTGCAAAAAAGTTATCACAGGGGCATTTTTACCACTGTGTTACATGGCCTTTCCTTTTAACAACACTCAGTAAACGTTTGGGAACTGAGGAGACACATTTTTGAAGTGGAATTCTTTCCCATTATTGCTTGATGTACAGCTTAAGTTGTTCAACAGTCCGGGGGTCTCTGTTGTGGTATTTTAGGCTTCATAATGTGCCACACATTTTCAATGAGAGACAGGTCTGGACTACAGGCAGGCCAGTCTAGTACCCGCACTATTTTACTACGAAGCCACGCTGTTGTAACACGTGGCTTGGCATTTTCTTGCTGAAATAAGCAGGGGTGTCCCTCATAACATTTCTTGGATGGCAACATATGCTGCTCCAAAACTTGTATGTACCTTTCAGCAATAATGGCGCCTTCACAGATGTGTAAGGTACCCATGTCTTGGGCACTAATACACCCCCATACCATCACAGAAGCTGGCTTTTCAACTTTGCGCCTATAACAATCTGGATGTTTTTTTTTCCTCTTTGGTCCGAAGGATACGACGTCCACAGTTTCCAAAAACAATTTCAAATGTGGACTCGTCAAAACACAGAACACTTTTCCACTTTGCATCAGTCCATCTTAGGTGAGCTTGGGCCCAGCTAGGCCGGCTGTGTTTCTGGGTGTTGTTGATAAATGGCTTTTGCTTTTTATAGTAGAGTTTTAACTTGCACTTACAGATGTAGCGACCAACTGTAGTTACTGACAGTGGTTTTCTGAAGTGTTCCTGAGCCCATGTGGTGATATCCTTTACACACTGATGTCGCTTTTTGATGTAGTAATGCCCGAGGGATCAAAGGTCCGTAATATCTAGGCTTAAGTGCATTGTTTTCTCGAGATTCTCTGAACCTTTTGATGATGTTACGGACCGTAGATGGTGAAATCCCTAAATTAATTGCAATTGCTCGTTGAGAAATGTTGTTCTTAAACTGTTGGACAATTTGCTCACACATTTTTTCACAAAGTGGTGACCCTCGCCCCATCCTTGTTTGTGAATGACTGAGCATTTCATGTAAGCTGCTTTTATACCCAATCATGGCACCCACCTGTTCCCAATTAGCCTGTTCACCTGTGGGATGTTCCAAATAAGTGTTTGATGAGCATTCCTCGACTTTCTCAGTCTTTTTTGCCACTCGTGCCAGCTTTTCTGAAACATGTTGCAGGCATCAAATTCCAAATGAGCTAATATTTGCAAAAAATAACATATTTCCAGTTCAGACGTTAAATATCTTGTCTTTGCAGTCTGTTCAATTGAATATAAGTTGAATAGGATTTGCAATTCATTGTATTCTGTTTTTATTGACCATTTACACAACGTGACAACTTCACTGCTTTTGGGTTTTGTATATTATTTACATTCAGTACACTGCTGCTGGAATTTAAATTTTCCTGAGGGATAAATAAAGTACTATCCATCTATCTTCATGAGAGCCAACAAACATAATAAAACATCACTTACTGTACAATGTCTGCTGTCATTAGGATGCCAACTGCGAGGATGTTCATATATTCCAATTTAGATGAAGAATGACTCATAATCCAAGCGTCTTTTTGTGTCGTTCTCGCTGTCCCCGGGTCTAAATTGGCTGTCAAAATGTACCACCTTGTCGGAATATGTCCTCATCCTTCTACTATCCAGGTGAGAGGCGTGATTTATGATCTAGAATAAACTTCCAGGGAGCAAGAAAGCGAGGAAATTGTACACAGGCTTGTGTACACGGCACCGCTATAAATAGTCCGTCTGCGTTAGCACTTATAATAACAATATCACTAATACTTGGTTAATATTCAAGTCACAAAATGTAAATGGGGTATTTTGTGGCACTTTTTGGATGGTTATTTATTGGGTTGTACGGGCAGAATAGAGGACCTTGACTTTTATTTACATTTGTTTGCATGTTATATATTTTACAATGCATTTTAATGTAAAATTAAAATTATCTCCTGAAAAAGACAGCCAAAAGAGGTTGTATTTTTAATTTATTCTAAATAGTAAATAAACACAATCAAAAGTCCGCTTACAAAGGAGCCTATATAAGTAGCTTTATTCTGCTCACAAAGCCCTTAAAAAACCTCCAAACACCTCCATGAGGGTTTTATATACATGATGTAAGTTTATATGTCATGCAGTAACGGGCACATGTATAATAACATTTATTATTTACGTATTTACAGCGCATTAATTTCATAAATGCATCACAATGTTCCCTTTTTTTAACATCACTGATTATTACTCACTGTAGACTTCATGAGAGCCAACAAACATAATAAAACATCACTTACTGCACAATGTCTGCTGTCATTAGGATGCCGACTGCGAGGATGTTCATATATTCCAATTTAAATGAAGAATGACTCATAATCCAAGCGTCTTTTTGTGTCGTTCTCGCCGTCCCCGGGTCTAAATTGGCTGTCAAAATGTACCACCTTGTCGGAATATATCCTCATCCTTCTACTATCCAGGTGAGAGGCATGATTTATGATCTACAATAAACGTCCAGGGAGCAAGAAAGCAAGGCAAGTGTACACAGGCTTGTGTTCATGGCACCGCTATAAATAGTCCGTCTGCGTTAGCACTTATAATAACAATATCACTAATACTTGGTTAATATTCAAGTCACAAAATGTAAATGGGGTATTTTGTGGCACTTTTTGGATGGTTATTTATTGGGTTGTACGGGCAGAATAGAGGACCTTGACTTTTATTTACATTTATTTGCATGTTATATATTTTACAATGCATTTTAATGTAAAATTAAAATTATCTCCTGAAAAAGACAGCCAAAAGAGGTTGTATTTTTGATTTATTCTAAATAGTAAATAAACACAATCAAAAGTCCGCTTACAAAGGAGCCTATATAAGTCGCTTTATTCTGCTCACAAAGCCCTTAAAAAACCTCCAAACACCTCCATTAGGGTTTTATATACATGATGTAAGTTTATATGTCATGCAGTAACTGGCACATGTATAATACCATTTATTATGTACGTATTTACAGCGCATTACTTTCATAAATGCATCACAGCGTTCCCTTTTTTTTAACATCACTGATTATTACTCACTGCAGACTTCACAAGAGCCAACAAACATAATAAAACATCACTTACTGCACAATGTCTGCTGTCATTAGGATGCCGACTGCGAGGATGTTCATATATTCCAATTTAAATGAAGAATGACTCATAATCCAAGTGTCTTTTTGTGTCGTTCTCGCCGTCCCCGGGTCTAAATTGGTTGTCAAAATGTACCACCTTGTCGGAATATGTCCTCATCCCTCTACTATCCAGGTGAGAGGCGTGATTTATGATCTACAATAAACTTCCAGGGAGCAAGAAAGCGAGGAAAGTGTACACAGGCTTGTGTTCATGGCACCGCTATAAATAGTCCGTCTGCGTTAGCACTTATAATAACAATATCACTAATACTTGGTTAATATTCAAGTCACCAAATGTAAATGGGCTATTGTTGGCACTTTTTGGATGGTTATTGATTGGGTTGTACGGGCAGAATAGAGGACCTCGACTTGTATTTACATTTATTTGCATGTTATATATATTTTACAATGCATTTTAATGTAAAATTAAAATTATCTCCTGAAAAAGACAGCCAAAAGAGGTTGTATTTTTAATTTTTTCTAAATAGTAAATAAACACAATCAAAAGTCTGCTTACAAAGGAGCCTATATAAGTCGCTATATTCTGCCCACAAAGCCCTTAAAAAACCTCCAAACACCTCCATTAGGGTTTTATATACATGATGTAAGTTTATATGTCATGCAGTAACTGGCACATGTATAATACCATTTATTATGTACGTATTTACAGCGCATTACTTTCATAAATGCATCACAGCGTTCCCTTTTTTTTAACATCACTGATTATTACTCACTGCAGACTTCACAAGAGCCAACAAACATAATAAAACATCACTTACTGCACAATGTCTGCTGTCATTAGGATGCCGACTGCGAGGATGTTCATATATTCCAATTTAAATGAAGAATGACTCATAATCCAAGCGTCTTTTTGTGTCGTTCTCGCCGTCCCCGGGTCTAAATTGGCTGTCAAAATGTACCACCTTGTCGGAATATGTCCTCATCCCTCTACTTTCCAGGTGAGAGGCGTGATTTATGATCTACAATAAACTTCCAGGGAGCAAGAAAGCGAGGAAAGTGTACACAGGCTTGTGTTCATGGCACCGCTATAAATAGTCCGTCTGCGTTAGGACTTATAATAACAATATCACTAATACTTGGTTAATATTCAAGTCACCAAATGTAAATGGGGTATTGTTGGCACTTTTTGGTTGTTATTTATTGGGTTGTACGGGCAGAATAGAGGACCTGTACTTTTATATACGTTTATTTACAAGTTAGAATTCATAAAAAAAAAAAATCCATCCGTCATGTCTTTCATAATGATTGTGGAAAAAAGTGCAGTTCCCCTTTAAGATGCACATTTCGCCAATGCCTGTCTTTATTTACTGTATTGTTCCCCTGAAAGGCGCCCTGCTCTGCGCCACCTACTGTGCCCGTAATGGCCGACTGCTCCCTTCAAGTGCAGAGGGAGCAGGCTGAGTGGGTCATAACTACAGTGCGCAGAGCTGCGGATAACTACTGGAAAGAAAAGTAGTAGAGATAATCAGAGTGCGCTCGGTCCGCCAGGGTGACTCACAATTTTGAAAAAAATGCATCACGGCGAAGAGCGGGTTCGAACGCCGCTGGCGCCGTTCCTGGATCATTATTCCTGCACTCGCCCTTTCATGACTTGTTCCCCTTCTCCCTCTTCAACGCGCCAAACACCAAAGAGCAGAGGCGAGACGTTGTTTCGTTTTGTTTGCCGGTTGGTTTTTGCAGAGTCGCACAAAAGCAACACATTTCTGCAGCTTCTTTTTTTTTTTTTTTGGAAACTTTGTATAGTCTGCTTTTGCCTTTTAAAGAGAAAGTACACCACACAGTGTGCACGTTGACACTTCCCCCTGGTCTACAAAAGGTTTGTTTAGTATACCATATTTTCCGCACTATAAAGCGCACCTAAAAACCTCCAATTTTCTCAAAAGCTAACAGTGCGCCTTATATACCGGTGCGCCTTATATATGGACCAATATTGAGCCCCAACAGGTCTCGCAACTGCGGGATGCATAAACTGCAATATGACTCAAGTAAACAACACCAACATTTTATATGTTCCATTGAAAATATAGAACATTACACACGACGCTCAAAAATCCATCAAAATGTTTTAGTAGGACTTTGGTAAGCTATGAAGCCACACCGCTTGATGGATTGTACTGTGCTTCAACATAGGAGTATTATTATGGTGTGTGTATAAGGTAAGACATATTATCTGGCGTTGTGTTTTGCAATATTATGCAAAAGCAACTTTTCTTACCTTCTGGTACCTGCTGATCTGTATTTGGGATCTGCATAAATCCTGAAAAATTCCTCGCGTCCGCCTTTGTAGTCGATAAACTTCTTATTTTTCTCTATCTTCTTGTTATGGGACATTCATCCTCCACTGTTGCCATTTCTGATATAAAGTAGTGTAAAGTTCTTACTTATATCTGTCAGTAAACTCGCCATGAAAGCACTAAAACATACCGGTGTAGTGACTTTACATTATTCACCCAAGGAACTTTAGTTATTAGAGAGTTCCGGTCGGACGGTTTTTCACGGGCACACATTTCCGGGCTTTTTGTTGTTTCCGGATGAGGATATGCTGCTCCGTTATTGATTGACACTTCTTCCACTCCCGTCCTTGCACGCTACACCGCTACAACAAAGACGCTGTCGAAGGTGAGCCACGTAAATAAGACCGCCCACAAAACGGCACATCCTTAAGCGACTGTCAGAAAGCGACTTGAAGATGATGTGTAAAACATCATCTATGCAACATTTTGACCAAAGAACCACCATCACATGTTATGTAGACCACAAGGAAGTCTTTTACATTTAGAAAATAATAATAATAATTTGACTCCTTTAATGCGCCTTATAATCCGGTGCGCCTTATACAGTCGTGGTCAAAAGTTTACATACACTTGTAAAGAACATAATATCATGTTCATGTTTGTTTCATCTGAAATCACATGGACAAAGATATACCCAGCAATATGTTTGGAGGAGAAAAGGTGTGGCCTTTAATCCAAGGAACACCACTCCTACCGTAAAGCATGGTGGTGGTAGTATTATGCTCTGGGCCTGTTTTGCTGCCAATGGAACTGCTGCTTTACAGAGAGTAAATGGGACGATGAAAAAGGAGGATTACCTCCAAATTCTTCAGGACAAGCTAAAGTCATCAGCCCGGAGGTTGGGTCTTGGGCGCAGTTGGGTGTTCCAACAGGACAATGACCCCAAACTAGAGATGGCCGAAAAATGCGTTAAAATGTAATATAAAAAATTATCGGTATCGTTTTTTTTATTATCAGTATGTTTTTTTTTTGTTTTTTTTAAGAAATCAACATAACAAACACAAGATACACTTAAAATTAGTGCACCAACCCAAAAAACCTCCCTCCCCCACTCATTCACACAAAAGGGTTGTTTCTTTCTGTTATTAATATTGTGGTTCCTACATTATATATCAATATATATCAATACAGTCTGCAAGGGATACAGTCTGTAAGCACACATGATTGTGCTGGTCCACTAATAGTACTAAACTTTAACACTTAATTTTACTCATTTTCATTAATTACTAGTTTCTATGTAACTGTTTTTATATTGTTTTACTTTCTTTTTTTATTCAAGAAAATATTTTTAAATTATTTATCTTATTTTATCTTTTTTTTTTAAAGTACCTTATCTTCACCATGCCTGGTTGTCCAAATTAGGCATAATAATGTGTTAATTCCACGACTGTATAAATCGGTTGATATCGGTATCGGTAATTAAAGAGTTGGACAATATCGGAATATCGGATATCGGCAAAAGGCCATTATCGGACATCCCTACCCCAAACACACGTCAAAAGTGGTAAAGGAATGGCTAAATCAGGCTAGAATGAAGGTTTTAGAATGGCCTTCCCAAAGTCCTGACTTAAACGTGTGGACAATGCTGAAGAAACAAGTCCATGTCAGAAAACCAACAAATTTAGGTGAACTGCACCAATTTTGTCAAGCGGAGTGGTCAAAAATTCAAGCAGAAGCTTGTGGATGGCTACCAAAAGCGCCTTATTGCAGTGAAACTTGCCAAGGGACATGTAAGCAAATATTAACATTGCTGTTTGTATACTTTTGCTCACATTTCCAGTAGACCCATAATAAATTCATAAAAGAAGCAAACTTCATGAATGTTTTTTGTGACCAACAAGTATGTGCTCCAATCACTACATCACAAAAACATAAGAGTTCTAGAAATGATTAGAAACTCAAGACAGCCATGACATGATGTTCTTTACAAGTGTATGTACACTTTTGACCACGACTGTATATGAAAAATGATCAAAAATAGACCACTCATCGGCAGTGCGCCTTATAATCCAGTGCACCTCGTGGTCCGGAAAATACGGTAGTCATACGACGTTTCATGAAATCTGAGCGTTGACGGAGGTGTCTGCAGCTATTTAGGCCCAAAAATGCCACCCAGATCGCCCACTATGTCCGACATCTTTTAAAGGTTGCATATGCTGTTACTCACCAGTTGTTGTTTTTTAAGCAGCAGCAGCCGACAATAGAAAAAAAACTTGCAACTTTACATGAGTGTGTAATTAACAATCTCACTTGGCCTCTTGTAAATGTCATCTCGCCGCCCATCTGGGTTGGAGGCTTTGATGTAATTAACCCCCCCGAAACCCCCCGGGCACCCCACACCCACGATCCGGTGAGAAACCGCAGCAATCTTTTCAATTAAACTTGTTTTGATGGCTTCAGTTTGACGGACATGAAAAAAGTGGGAAGTGGTCTTTAAAAGTGATGTATTTTGGATGCTTTTGAACTTTAAAAGCGTGCACACGACGAGACACATTCCGGTAAAACACGACGCACATCAGAGGCGGCGTGTTCTCTCCGCTGCAAATCTCTTTTAAAAGGCAATCCATCACTTTGTTTTTTTACGTGCAACTAATCATCTTTCCGGCTGTAATGACTTTATTACCTCCAGTTCATAATCATTATCCCCGGGCAACATGATGCTAATTTTCAGTCTTCCATTTTTGTCCTCTCCTAAAAGTAACTTCATCCTCCCGCATCCGGCTTCAATTTCTTATCAGGATTCGCCCTTTTTCTCCCGTTTTTTCCTCTCCTTGGTCCCTCTGTTGTGTGGATTAGTGGCTGCATTGTCTTCGGATTATGTCGCCATTGTTTAAAATGGGACGAGGGTGGAACTTTCCACTGAATATACCGGATGTGACTTGTTTACAGTCGTCCCTCGTTTATTGCGGCTAATTGTGTTTCATTTTCCTATGTTCAATGTTACTGTCCACACTGTGAGTAATGTGACTGGCCAAAAATATTAAATATACTTGTTTTTAAAGGCCTAGGCCTACTACGCTACTGTACTTTAATATTTAATTAATTAATTTATATGTATTTATTATATTATTATTAAATAAAATATGTCCATCCATCCATCCATCCATCTTCTTCCGCTTATCCGAGGTCGGGTCGCGGGGGCAGCAGCTTAAGCAGGGAAGCCCAGACTTCCCTCTCCCCAGCCACTTCGTCCAGCTCTTCCTGTGGGACCCCGAGGCGTTCCCAGGCCAGCCGGGAGACATAGTCTTCCCAACGTGTCCTGGGTCTTCCCCGCGGCCTCCTACCGGTGGGACGTGCCCTAAACACCTCCCTAGGGAGGCGTTCGGGTGGCATCCTGACCAGATGCCCGAACCACCTCATCTGGCTCCTCTCGATGTGGAGGAGCAGCGGCTTTACTTTGAGCTCCTCCCGGATGGCAGAGCTTCTCACCCTATCTCTAAGGGAGAGCCCCGCCACCCGGCAGAGGAAACTCATTTCGGCCGCTTGATCTTGTCCTTTCGGTCATAACCCAAAGCTCATGACCATAGGTGAGGATGGGAACGTAGATCGACCAGTAAATTGAGAGCTTTGCCTTCCGGCTCAGCTCCTTCTTCACCACAACGGATCGATACAGCGTCCGCATTACTGAAGACGCCGCACCGATCCGCCTGTCGATCTCACGATGCACTCTTCCCCCACTCGTGAACAAGACTCCGAGGTACTTGAACTCCTCCACTTAGGGCAAGATCTCCTCCCCAACCCGGAGATGGCACTCCACCCTTTTCCGGGCGAGAACCATGGACTCGGACTTGGAGGTGCTGATTCTCATCCCAGTCGCTTCACACTCAGCTTCGAACCGATCCAGTGAGAGCTGAAGATCCTGGACAGATGAAGCCATCAGGACCACATCATCTGCAAAAAGCAGAGACCTAATCCTGCAGCCACCAAACCAGATCCCCTCAACGCCTTGACTGCGCCTAGAAATTCTGTCCATAAAAGTTATGAACAGAATCGGTGACAAAGGGCAGCCTTGGCGGAGTCCAACCCTCACTGGAAATGTGTCCGACTTACTACCGGCAATGCGGACCAAGCTCTGGCACTGATCATACAGGGAGCGGACTGCCACAATCAGACAGTCCGATACCCCGTACTCTCTGAGCACTCCCCACAGGACTTCCCGAGGGACACGGTCGAATGCCTTCTCCAAGTCCACAAGCAGCATCGCGTGGACATCGGGGGCGGTACCTCTGGATTGGCAGACCGGGGTGGTGGTTCCTCTCTTTAAGAAGGGGAACCGGAGGGTGTGTTCTAACTATCGTGGGATCACACTCCTCAGCCTTCCCGGTAAGGTCTATTCAGGTGTACTGGAGAGGAGGCTACGCCGGATAGTCGAACCTCGGATTCAGGAGGAACAGTGTGGTTTTCGTCCTGGTCGTGGAACTGTGGACCAGCTCTATACTCCCGGCAGGGTCCTTGAGGGTGCATGGGAGTTTGCCCAACCAGTCTAAATAAAATATGTATTATTTATTAATGTTTATTATTTATTAATGTTTATTATTTATTAATGTTTATTATATTATTATTATATATGAATATTTAGTTATTAATATGTATTGTTTATTATTTATTAATATTTACTAATATTTTATTATTTATTATTTACTAATATTTTAATATTTAATTTGTAATATATTAATATTCAATATTGGATTACCTTCTTTATGCAGTGTTGTTTAATACTTATTCTCATCAGCCTGACCTAAGCCTGAAGTTGATTTGTTAAATAAATGCCATTTTTTTGCGATTAGTACATTTGCATTTAAGTTCCATTGACAGTTTAGTTAAAAAACATGTATTTTCGCACAGCATAAATGTATGTAAATTTATTATTCACCAGAGTTTTGAGTCCCCTTATATGCAGTGTTGTTTAGTACTTATTCTAATCAGCCTGACCTAAGCCTCAGGTTGATGTGTTAAATAAATAACGATATTTGCGATTAACACATGCTTTTATATCATTCGACAAGGTTAATAAACGATAAGTAGGTTAGATTTCATAAATGAGTATGATTAAAATCAGTGTTAATATTTATTTGGGGCCCCGGGCCCCTTTGTTGTGCAAAAGTTGGGTTGCGAGGTCAAAAAGATGAAGGACCCCTGATGTAACAAATTCCAAGACGTTAGATGGCAGTGGTGTATCAATTACAGTGTGCTGCCTTAGCCAGGAAGTAGTCTTTGCCACTATGTTGAATATGCCCGTTTTGTGTATTGTTGAGTCCTACAAAGTGGTTATACTGTAAGTATTGTACTTATTGCACGCCAGCTGTTTGGTTGTAATGTTTATGTTGGTTGTAATTTGCATTACCAAATGTAGACGTGTTAATTTGCCGGATGTGACTTATTTACAGTTGTCCCTCGTTTGTCACGGCTAATTGTTTTTAACGGTGTTTAATTTTCCTATGTTCAAACAGTGTTACTGTCCAAACTGTGTGTAATGTTAGTGCCCAAAAATATTAAATATACATGTTTTTAATGATTACCTAGGGCTACTACACTGCTGCAGTTTAATATTTAATTAATTAATTAATATGTATTTATTATATTATTATTATTATGTAGAAATATTTATTATTTATATAATAATATGTATTATTTATGTAATAATATTTATTGTTTGTTTATTAATATTTTAAATAATATGTAATTTTTGATTCCCGTCTTTATGCAGTGTTGTTTAGTACTTATTCTCATCAGCCTGACCTAAGCCTCAGGTTAAATAACAATCTTTGCGATTAACACTTGCTTTCATATCATTTGACAAGGTTAATAAACGATAAGTAGATTATATTTCATAAATGAGTATGATTAAAATCAAGGGTAATATTACTAATTCAGCGTTAATATTTGTTTGGGGCCCCAGGCCCCTTTGTTGTGAAAAAGTCGGGTTGCGAGGTCAAAAAGATGAAGGACCCCTGATGTAACAAATTCCAAGACGTTAGATGGCAGTGGTGTATCCCATACAGTGTTCTGCCTTAGCCAGGAAGTAGTCTTTGCCACTATGTTGAATGTGCCCGTCTTGTCTATTGTTGAGTCCTACAAAGTGGTTATACCGTAAGTATTGTACTTATTGCACGTCAGCTGTTTGGTTGTAATGTGCATGTTGGTTGTAATTTACATTACCAAATGTGGACGTGTTAATTTGCCGGATGTGACTTATTTACAGTTGTCCCTCGTTTGTCACGGCTAATTGATTTTAACGGTGTTTAATTTTCCTATGTTCAAACAGTTTTACTGTCCAAACTGTGTGTAATGCTAGTGCCCAAAAATATTAAATATACATGTTTTTAATGATTACCTAGGGTTACTACGCTACTGTAGTTTAGTATTTATTAATTAATTAATATGTATTTATTATATTATTATTATATATAAATATTTATTATTTATGTAATAATTATTATTTGTGTAATTATTATTTTTGTAATATTTATTATTTATGTAATACTATTTATTATGTATGTAATTATTATTATTTATTTATTAATATTTTAAATAATATGTAATATTTGATTCCCTTCTTTATGCAGTGTTTAGTACTTATTCTCATCAGCCTGACCTAAGCCTCAGGTTGATGTGTTAAATAAATAACGATCTTTGCGATTAACACATGCTTTCATATCATTTGACAAGGTTAATAAACTGTAAGTAGGTTAGATTTCATAATTGAGTATGATCAAAATCAAAAATATCAAATATACTTGTTTTTAATGATTACCTAGGCCTACTACGCTACTGTGGTTTAATAGTGGCCATCAAGTTTTTTCTGAGGTGGTTCTTGGTGGAAAAAAAAAGAAAAATAGTATGAGAAGTTTGAGTTAGAGTATAAAAAAACTAAAAGTTTGTTTAACAAAATTAGAGCCTTGGGTGGATGCAGATTTTAAAGCCCCACTCAGAACTTTCAGTTTTGATTGATTTTGGCGGCAAGAAGTGGACCGAAGCGGTCGAAGAAGACTACATTTCCCATGAGGACTAGCGCATATAGCGTCACACTGACATATTGGCACAAATATTAGGTCTCTAATGGGTATGCTGATGTTAAATAGCAGACAATATCAAGAAATTATCTTGAATTGTGCTACAAACATTGCACTACTACCAAGAATGTATCGGGGCGGGAGATTTCTTTCAAAAAAAATTTCGGGGCAATGTTGATCCTGACTGCCCTTTTATGCGTGTAAGCTCCGTCTTTATCTTTTTTGTCTCCTCGGAAAAAAAAACTTTTTGTTTCTTTGGTTATTTTTGAGCTTCTACTATGATAGCACTAATTGCACGCAGACGTCCACATCGACTTCTGTCTTTTTAACAAACGGAGAAAGGGGTAGTGACGTATGCCGTAAAGCAAGTCAGCACATTTGCGTGGCAGGGTTCCTGCCACACTCCTCAAAGTCACTAAGTGCCAGTAAAAGCAATGCAGACCCCCTTTAGGCCATGACAGAGGTGTCATTCAACTAGTTTTAAGTCCACGTATCATCCCGAAAGTTGTGAGAATATTTTATGAAGGTTGAAAAGTTCCTTATTGCTGCTTTAAACATTAAATAACAGCCATTTAGTCACCTTTACACTCCTTTCACCCAATATAGGCTCCGTTTACACTGGACACCAAATCGGATTGTTTTGCCCTAAAGTACAAACCCTGTTTCCATATGAGTTGGGAAATTGTGTTAGATATAAATATAAACGGAATACAATGATTTGCAAATCATTTTCAACCCATATTCAATTGAATGCACTACAAAGACAACATATTTGATGTTCAAACTCATAAACTTTATTTTTTTTGTTGCAAATAATAATTAACTTAGAATTTCATGGCTGTAACACGTGCCAAAGTAGTTGGGAAAGGGCATGTTCACCACTGTGTTACATGGCCTTTCCTTTTAACAACACTCAGTAAACGTTTGGGAACTGAGGAGACACATTTTTTAAGCTTCTCAGGTGGATTTTTTTCCCATTCTTGCTTGATGTACAGCTTAAGTTGTTCAACAGTCCGGGGGTCTCCGTTGTGCTATTTTAGGCTTCATAATGCGCCACACATTGTCAATGGGAGACAGGTCTGGACTACAGGCAGGCCAGTCTAGTACCCGCACTCTTTTACTATGAAGCCACGTTGATGTAACACGTGGCTTGGCATTGTCTTGCTGAAATAAGCAGGGGCGTCCATGGTAACGTTGCTTGGATGGCAACATATGTTGCTCCAAAACCTGTATGTACCTTTCAGCATTAATGGCGCCTTCACAGATGTGTAAGTTACCCATGTCTTGGGCACTAATACACCCCCATACCATCACAGATGCTGGCTTTTCAACTTTGCGCCTATAACAATCCGGATGGTTCTTTTCCTCTTTGGTCCGGAGGACACGACGTCCACAGTTTCCAAAAACAGTTTGAAATGTGGACTCGTCAGACCACAGAACACTTTTCCACTTTGTATCAGTCCATCTTAGATGAGCTCAGGCCCGGCGAAGCCGACGGCGTTTCTGGGTGTTGTTGATAAACGGTTTTTGCCTTGCATAGGAGAGTTTTAACTTGCACTTACAGATGTAGCGACCAACTGTAGTTACTGACAGTGGGTTTCTGAAGTGTTCCTGAGTCCATGCGGTGATATCCTTTACACACTGATGTCGCTTGTTGATGCAGTACAGCCTGAGGGATCGAAGGTCACGGGCTTAGCTGCTTACGTGCAGTGATTTCTCCAGATTCTCTGAACCCTTTGATGATATTACGGAGCGTAGATGGTGAAATCCCTAAATTCCTTGCAATAGATGGTTGAGAAA
The DNA here is from genome assembly GCF_033978685.3 of Nerophis lumbriciformis. Lineage (NCBI taxonomy): Eukaryota > Metazoa > Chordata > Actinopteri > Syngnathiformes > Syngnathidae > Nerophis > Nerophis lumbriciformis. Next base: position 35,097,395 of record NC_084568.2, on the reverse strand, counting down.
GTTTTTTCTTAAACTGTTCAACAATTTGCTCACGCATTTGTTGACAAAGTGGTGACCCTCGCCCCATCCTTGTTTGTGAATGACTGAGCATTTCATGGAATCTACTTTTATACCCAATCATGGCGCCCACCTGTTCCCAATTTGCCTTTTCACCTGTGGGATGTTCCAAATAAGTGTTTGATGAGCATTCCTCAACTTTATCAGTATTTATTGCCACCTTTCCCAACTTCTTTGTCACGTGTTGCTGGCATCAAATTCTAAAAAAAAAAGTTTATGAGTTTGAACATCAAATATGTTGTCTTTGTAGCATATTCAACTGAATATGGGTTGAAAATGATTTGCAAATCATTGTATTCCGTTTATATTTACATCTAACACAATTTCCCAACTCATACGGAAACAGGGTTTGTAGCAAAGATCGGACATTTTTTATTAATTTTTTTTCCAATCTGATCGCTCCAAGGTGCTTCAAATCTGATAAATGGACAAATATGCAGAATTGGGGCTTGTAGTTGGACACATTTGCACATTATTGCCAGTGAAAGTGTTTTTGTGTGGCCATAGATTGTTGTGAAACACCACCGTGTTTTGCCTCGAAGTTACTCACGTCGTGGATGTTTACCCACGTTCTTGTCATACGATACAAGCAGAACGACAGAAGCTTGGAGGACGAGTTAGAAGAAAAAAAGCGTATATTAACCCAGCGGGAGGGAAATACTCAACTGTCGGAGGACCCAGCAGGGGGTCCACTTGTATGTTGTGAGAAGATGCAAAACCCGACATCACGGTGAGATGAGATGGGATGCTGAGTGCAAATTACCTGTTGTTGATTTGGGACTATGATCACTCCTAATAGACTGAGAGATGTGGCGTTCTGAGAGGAGCTCCAAACTACCGGGTGGTGGGCTGGTAAAGACTTTCAGTTCTTTGACGTCGGTTCCAAGCCTGGAACTACTGACTATCTTCAATACCAGCCAGCTTTTCTCATAAATAGGAATGCGTACTTTGCACATTTGAATCGATACGGTACCAATTCACGGTCCCTGGGGATCGATACCGGTACTCGACGACACCCGTTTTTGTACGTTTTTGTACTTTTGTGTGGTCAAATATTTTATTAAAATTATGGGACTGACCACATTGGAATGACGTGGCGGTTCACAATAAGAATGATGTGGTGGGCCATGTTAAAATTATGACACTGGCCATATTAGAATGACGTGGCGGTTCACAATAAGAATGACGTGGCGGGCCAATTTAAATGAAGTGGTGGACCACCCTAAAATGGTCTGACAGGCTACATAAAAAATATGTGATGATTTGGTGGACCACCCTAAAATGGTGTGGCGGGCCATTTAAAATGAAGTAGCGGAACACCTCAAATGATGTGACGGGCCACATTAAAATGATGGGCCACCATAAGAATGAAGTGGCAGGCAACTTTACGAATGACATGGTGGGCCACCTTAGGAATGATGTGACTGGCCATTTTAAAACTATGTGACTGACCACATTAGAATGGGCCTGGCCATCATTAGAATCATGGGCCTGGCCAACTTAAATGTATGGGCCTGGCCACTTAAATTTATGGGCCTGGCCACATTCAATTTATGGGCCTGGCCATATTAAATGTATGGGTCTGGCCACTATAATGTATGGGCCTGGCCACATTAAATGTATGGGCATGGCCACAATAAGAATGATGTGGCAGGCCACATAAAAATTATGGGCCTTGCCACTTTAAATGTATGGGCATGGCCACAATAAGAATGATGTGTTAGGCCACATAAAAATGATGGGCCCTAGCCACATTAGAATGACGTGGCGGGCCACAATAAGAATGACATTTACGGGCCACAATAAGAATGAAGTGGCGAGCTATTATAAAATTATGTGGCGGGCCACTATGAGAGTGATGTGGCAGGACACTTTAAGTGTGACGTGGCTGGCCATTTTAAAACTATGGGACTGACCACATTATAATGGGCCTGGCACTTTAAAATCATGGGCCTGGCCATCATTATAATTATGGGCCTGGCCACATTAAATGCTTGGGCCTGGCCACATTAAATGTATGGGCCTGGCCATAATAAGAATGATGTGGCAGGCCACGTAAAAATGATGGGCCCTAGCCACATTAGAATGATGTGGCGGGCCACAATAAGAATTACATTTACGGGCCACAATAAGAATGATGTGGCGGGCATGGTCTGACAAGCTACATAAAAAATATGTGGCGAGCCACTTATATGATTTGGCGGACCACCCTAAAATGGTGTGGCGGGCCTTATTAAAATGAAGTAGCGGAACACTTCAAATGATGTGACGGGCCACATTAAAATGATGGGTCACCATAAAAATGATGTGGCAGGCAACTTTACGAATGACATGGTGGGCCACCTTGGGAATGATGTGGCTGGCCATTTTAAAACTATGTGACTGACCACATTAGAATGGGCCTGGCACTTTAAAATCATGATCCTGGCCATCATTAGAATCATGGGCCTGGCCAAATTAAATGTATGGGCCTCGCCACATTAAATTTATGAGCCTGGCCACTTTAAATGTATGGGTCTGGCCACAATAAATGTATGGGCCTGGCCACATTAATGTATGGGCATGGCCACAATAAGAATGATGTGGCAGGCCACATAAAAATTATGGGCCTTGCCACATTAAATGTATGGGCATGGCCACAATAAGAATGATGTTTTAGGCCACGTAAAAAGGATGGGCCCTAGCCACGTTAGAATGACGTGGCGGGCCACAATAAGAATGACATTTACAGGCCACAATAAGAATGATGTGGCGGGCCATTTTAAATTATGGGACTGTTAAATCAAGTGGTGGACCACTCTAACATGCTGTGGCAGGCCACACAAAAAATATGTGTCCAGCCAGTTTAAATGATTTGGTGGACCACCCTAAAATGGTGTGGCAGGCCAAATTAAAATTAATTAGCGGAACACGTCAAATGATGTGACGGGCCACCATAAGAGTGATGTGGCAGGCCACATTAGGAATGATGTGGCTGGCCATTTTAAAATTATGGGCCTGGCCACATTACAATCATGGGCCTGGCCACAATAAAATTATGGGCCTGGCCACCATTAAAATGATGGGCCTGGCCACATTAAAATGATGGGCCTGGCCATCATTAAAATTATGGGCCTGGCCATCATTAAAATTATGGGCCTGGCCACAATAAGAATGATGTGGCAGGCGATTTTAAATCATGGTCCCTGGCCACATAAAAATATTGGCCCTGGCCACCTTAGAATGATGTGGCAGGCTATTTAAAAATTATGGGCCCTGGCCACATTAGAATGACGTTGATTTGTTAAAATTATGGGCCTGGCCATCATTACAATTATGGGCCTGGCCATCATTAAAATTATGGGCCTGGCCATCATTAAAATTACGGGCCTGGCCATCATTAAAATTTCGGGCCTGGCCATCATTAAAATTATGGGCCTGGCCACTAAATTTATGGGTCCTGGCCCCATTAGAATGATGTGGCAGGCCACAATAAGAATGACATTTACGGGCCACCATAAGAATGATGTGGCGGGCCATTTTAAAATTATGGGACTAGCCATATTAGAATTATGTGGCGGACCACAATAAGGATGACATTTATGAGCCACCATAAGAATGATGTGGTGGGCCATTTTAACATTATATGAATGGCTATATTAGAATGATGTGGCAGTTCACATTAAGAATGACGTGGCGGGCCAATTTAAATGACCACCCTAAAATGGTGTGGACCACCCTTAAAATGGTGTGGCAGGCCACGCAAACAATATGTGGCGAGCCAGTTTAAATGATTTGGCGGACTATAAGAGTAACTTGGCAGGATACTTTAAGAGTGACGTGGCTGGCCACCTTAGGAATGATGTGGCGGGCCATTTTAAAATTATGGGACTGACCACCAGAGAATAATGTGGCCACTTTAAATTATGGGCCCTGGCCACTTTAAAATTATTGGCCTGGTCACATTAAAATTATGGGCCTGGCCATATTAAAATTATGTGCCTGGTCACATTAAAAATAAAATGAAGGCCTCATAAAATTATGAGGCCAATAAAAATGATGTGGCACATTAAAATTATGGGCCCTGGACACAATAAAATTATGGGCCCTGGCCACATTAGAATGATGTGGCAGGTCACATTAAAATGATGGGCCTTGTCCCCATTAGAATGACGTGCCACATTAAAATTATGGGCACTGGCCACATTAGAATGACATGGTAGGCCACGATGAGAATGAAGTGGCAGGCCACATTTAAATTATGGACCTTGGCCATATTAGAATGGTGTGGCAGGCCACACAAAAAATATGTGGCGAGCCAGTTTAAATGATTAGGCGGACCACCCTAAAATGGTGTGGCAGGCCACTATAAAATGAAGTAGCGGAACACGTCAAATGATGTGACAAGCTATTATAAAATTATGTGGCGGGCCACTATAAGAGTAACTTGGCAGGACACTTTAAGAGTGACGTGGCTGGCCACGTTAGGAATGATGTGGCGGGCAATTTTAAAATAATGGGACTGACCACCAGAGAATAATGTGGCCACTTTAAAATTATGTGGCGGGACACTTTAAGAGTGACGTGGCAGGACACTTTAAGACTGATGTGGCTGGCCACCTTAGGAATGATATGGCGGGCCATTTTAAAATTATGGGACTGACCACCAAAGAATGATGTGGCCACATTAAATTATTGGCCCGGTCACATTAAAATTATGGGCCTGGCCACATTAAAATTATGGGCCTGGTCACATTAACATTAAAATGATGGCCACATAAAATTATGAGGCCAATAAAAATGATGTGGCACATTAAAATTATGGGCCCTGGCCACATTAAAATTATTGGCCTGGTCACGTTAAAATTATGGGCCTGGTCACAATAAAATTATGGGCCTGGCCACATTAAAATTATGGGCCTGGTCACATTAAAATTAAAATTATGGCCTCATAAAATTATGAGGCCAATAAAAGTGATGTTGCACATTAAAATTATGGGCCCTGGCCACATTAAAATTATTGGCCTGGTCACGTTAAAATTATAGGCCTGGCCACTTTAAATTATTGGCCTGGTCATGTTAAAATTATAGGCCTGGGCACTTTAAATTATTGGCCTGGTCACGTTAAAATTATGGGCCTGGCCACATTAAAAAATTATTGGCCTGGCCACATTTAAATTATGGGCCTGGTCACATTAAAATTAAAATGATGGGCCCTGTCCCCATTAGAATGACGTGACGAGCCACATTAAAATTATGGGCCCTGGCCACATTGAAATTATAGGCCTGGCCACATTAAAATTATTGGCCTGGTCACGTTAAAATTATGGGCCTGGCCACATTTAAATTATGGGCCTGGTCACATTAAAATTATGGGCCCTGGCCACATTGAAATTATTGGCCTGGTCACGTTAAAATTATAGGCCTGGCCACATTAAAATTATTGGCCTGGTCACGTTAAAATTATGGGCCTGGCCACATTTAAATTATGGGCCTGGTCACATTAAAATTATGGGCCTGGCCACATTTAAATTATGGGCCTGGTCACATTAAAATTAAAATGATGGGCCCTGTCCCCATTAGAATGACGTGACGAGCCACATTTAAATTATGGGCACTGGCCACATTAGAATGACATGGTAGGCCACAATAAGAATGAAGTGGCAGGCCACCTTTAAATTATGGACCTTGGACACATTAGAATGATGTGGCAGGCCACTTTAAAAATGTATGCACCCGGTCCACTTTAAATTATGGGCTTGCCATATTAGAATGATGTGGCAGGCCATATTTTAACTGAGTGCTCTACTACCTGTTTCCTGGCCAAATGTTTGAGCCGGTGCGAGTCTGCAAGCAGACGTGGCGTCACGTACAACAAAGGTATCAAAAGGTATTTCACGTGAATCAATACCCAGAAGTATCACTGAAAGTAGCAAACTCCGTACTCATCACTCCATCTTTTCAAGACGGTGACATTTTGAAAGCACGTGACAGGAAGTAGAAGTCGTCCACTTCACCACGACTCGGCCCTTTCTTCCCCGAGTTCCCCCTAGACCCGTTTGGATCCAACCCTGCGTCCCTGGCACTGGGCCCGCGTCCCGCTTCCCGCTATGTGCAGCCCCTCCCTGTCTGGGATTGATGGGAACATGAGCCGCATTGGGAGACCGCACCGTAGGCCACTTTGGTAAACCCCATGTTTATAATTAAGCAGCCGCGCGATAAATCCAATTAAGATTTCAGCGGCGTTATCTTCTGTGATTAAATACCCAGATGGTTATGAACAGGAAGGGGTGCGTTCTCACCCCGGCTATAATTGATATCAACCAACCACCGCAGCCTGGAATCATTAATCTGAGCGCCGCTCTAATGTGCAGTCATTCATCAGGAAGGATTTATCGATCAAACGTCGCCTCGTCCCGCCTTCCCGTCCCTCTCGGACCTTATCCACGCCGGGATGTTCACCGGTTATCCACATAAACATCAAAGGTGCGTCCTCGGGTCAGATAAATGTGCTTCTGGGTTTACACAGTAGATGGACCTGACTGGATCATGTGACCGGACCCATAAGCACTAGGGTTGTCCCGATACCAATATTCTAATACCGGTACCAAAATGAATGTTGATACTTTTCAAAATAAAGGAAACCACAAACAAAATGTCACTGGTTTTGTTTTTAACTAGAAATCGTATGATATAATGAACATACAGTCGTGGTCAAAAGTTTACATACACTTGTAAAGAACATCATGTCATGGCTGTCTTGAGTTTCCAATCATTTCTACAACTCTTATTTTTTTGTGATAGTGTCAGAAAAATTGTATGTAAATTATCAAAAAACCTTCCGTTCTCTGGGTTCCCAGTGAACAGACGAAAGCTGTCTTTGTTGCACCAAGCCAAAGGCTTGGAAAATTCCGCTGTGTACAATGGGAAGAGACGGGAGGGGGTTATCTATTGTCATCCAAGACCTGCCCAAGCTCGATCCAGGACCAGTCCAAGCCCGAGGCATCTTTTTCTTTTGTGTTAATGTGACCGAAAACAATGGCTGTTTACACCCCCCCCCCCATTCCTTTAGAAACAGATGTTGTTATGTAAACAGGGAAAGTCCAAATAAAAAGAGGTGGCATACAATCGTTCGCCAGAACATGCTGGAAGACTACAGAGAGTACAGTCCACACGTTTCTCCTCAAATTGAGCAAATTTAATTATGTCTCTGTTTAATTCCTTGCTTCTTGTCTCGTTTGATAGATGTCATCAGTGTTTGAACGAGACAGATAGAGTGATTGGAGCACATACTTGATGGTCACAAAAAACATTCATGAAGTTTGCTTCTTTTATGAATTTATTATGGGTCTACTGGAAATGTGAGCAAAAGTATACATACAGCAATGTTAATATTTGCTTACATGTCCGTTGGCAAGTTTCACTGCAATAAGGCGCTTTTGGTAGCCATCCACAAGCTTCTGCTTGAATCTTTGCCCACTCCTCTTGACAAAATTGGTGCAGTTCAGCTAAATGTGTTGGTTTTCTGACATGAACTTGTTTCTTCAGCATTGTCCATACATCAGGACTTTGGGAAGGCCATTCTAAAACCTTCATTCTAGCCTGATTTAGCCATTCCTTTACCACTTTTGAGGTGTGTTTGGGGTCATTGTCCTGTTGGAACACCCAACTGCGCCCGGGCTGATGATTTTAGCTTGTCCTGAAGAATTTGGAGGTAATCCTCCTTTTTCATTGTCCCATTTACTCTCTGTAAAGCACCATTTCCTGTCATGTTTAACCACCGAATTATCTATTAAACAGAACAAGAAGCAAGAATCAAGCAGAGACAGATTTCAATTTTGCTCATGTGGAGAATGTATGGAGCTGCACACTCAGTTGCAGTCTCCCACCATTGATTGATTGAGACTTTTATTAGTAGATTGCACAGTACAGTACATATTCCGTACAATTGACCACTAAATGGTAACACCCGAATAAGTTTTTCAACTTGTTTAAGTCGGGGTCCACGTTAATCAATTCATGCTCTGAGGTACAGCCCCCACACCCCCCATTTTATTCAGGAGTTCCCTAATTACATTGCTGAGGCTGCTTCTAGAGGGAGGGGTCACATATTATGCAAACAGCTCCAGTAGACACAATACGTGATTATTCAGAATGGAAATGTGCTGAGCCTCGTGATTTCGCCCTTTGTCTGTGTTGAGGTACTTGAGGTCCGTCCTTTGCTGTTAGCAGGCTGAAAAACAGAAACCGCTGCGGAGAGGCAACTCCTAACTTGCAGTGGAAGATAACAAGTTATGTGCATTTAAGCATAAGGGTCGTGTGATAACTTATATATAATTATTCTAACAGTTCCATTGGCAGCAAAACAGGCCCAGAGCATAAAACTACCACCACCATGCTTGACTGTAGGGATGGTGTTCCTGGGATTACAGGCCTCACCTTTTCTCCTCCACACATATTGCTGGGTATTGTGGCCAAACAGCTCCATTTTTGTTTCATCTGACATCACATGGACAAAGATAAGACCTTCTGGAGGAAAGTTCTGTGGTCAGGTGAAACAAAAAAAACATGGTCATACATTGGTCATATTCAAAGTCCTCATGTGTCCAGGGACAGATTTTCTGACTTCATAAACAATAAAAAAAAAAATGGATGTAATCATCGTAGTATTGAGTCTTGTCTGTGTAGATCCACTCCTTTGTTTACATTCAGAGAGCGCTGGCTTGCTGTTAGCTATTGTATTACCCACATATGCGGTCCTCTCCAAGGTTTCTCATAGTCATTCACATCGACGTCCCACTGGGGTGAGTTTTTCCTTGCCCTTATGTGGGCTCTGTACCGAGGATGTCATTGTGGCTTGTGCAGCCCTTTGAGACACTTGTGATTTAGGGCTATATAAATAAACATTAATTGATTGTATCCTCCCACAGTATGTAGTTCAGTTTCAGTTCATTTTCAACATGTGTACAATACAATTACAATGCATTACATCACACATTTCCAGATGTTTCATTACAGCACGTCCGAAAAGGAGTAGGAAGAAGCAGAGCGTATTTAATCCTATAGTCCTTTTCATATAGGTGCCGGAAGTTGGCAGACCCATCAGCGATCCTGTTCTGTCTCCCTGTAATGTTTGTCTGATCTTGAATGGGATAATAATAGGTGTATAAATGACACAATATGTTACTGCAGACTAATTAGGAGTCTTTGTTTGTTTACTTACTACTAAAAGACAAGTTGTCTAGTATGTTCACTATTTTATTTAAGGACTAAATTGCAATAATAAACATATGTTTCATGTTTCCTAAGATTTTTTGTTAAAATAAAGCCAATAATGCCATTTTTTGTGATCCCCTTTGTTTCGAAAAGTATATTTTAGTACCGGTACCAACATATTGGTATCAGTACAACCCTATTTACACCATAATTGCCGCAAGGTTTATCCAACTTTTGACAAGCACCATTGCAAAGGGATGCATCAATGAGTGAAAATCAAGTTGAATATTTGAAACTATTTCAATGCACACCATGATCCCTCCCATCTGTTTGGTGCATGTTGGGACGTGGCTGAGGTTTCCAATAATGCCATTTTTTGTGGTGCCCTTTATTTAGAAAAGTACCGAAAAGTTTCGATGTGCATTTTGGTACAGGTACCAAAATATTGGTATCAGGACAACACGAGTACGACACGTTCAAAGATCAGGTCCCAGAGGCCAATAGTGTCAGTCCCTGATTGCCTGACTCATTTCCCTGCAGCTTAATCATTGACTGAACGTGCTCCTATTGTTCAACACAATGCGCTCGGCTTGTTGGTAATTGCAAGATCAGTGGGAAACAGTTTCTTTTCATTGGCTCATACGGTCGAGAAATCATGTGAAACTCTCTTTCCCGACACGACGCTGCGTCGCCAGCTGCCGTGCGGGCAAAGCCGGCGTTTGGTATGAACGAAATAAATACTTTCAGGCGGACTTGTCGTGGCCAAAACAATTAGAAAATACTAAGACGCTCTTCACGTTGGTCTTTGGAACATGAACACGTGTCATCTTTGGTGTTGGGAAGTCTTTATCGTGCTCCCAATTAAGGGTCTGATCCAGGGGCGTCACTAACTTTTAAGGACAGGGGGGCTTAGCCCCCAGGAGATGCACAGGATGCGAGCGAACGTAGGGCACGAGCACAAAACTTCACAAATGGCTAACACAGACTTAGAAATGATTCATTGTTATTATTATTATTTCAGTCGGTTTATTTTCAATCTGTGTTCAGTACAACAACAAACATGGGTTTGCACAGTGACATTTTCTTTACAGCATCAACAAGAAACAATTACTTGCATGATGATTATTATTATTATTATCTACTGATGATAGTCATACGTGAATGAGCTCAGCTCCTGTTCTCCTCCATGTGTAAAGTGAGAAACACAGCTGATGCTCCAGAAGGAAGTAACCCCAAAGATAGCAAATGGTAAAAAAGAGTGCACATTTAACTTTATAAATAATCAGGACCTTAATGATGCATTTCAGGCTAACTAAGTAGCAGCATTGTTTTAGAGCGGGAATGTCAACTTTTTGTCAAACACAGACCTGGTGTAAAGTGGAGCTAATACATTTTACTACAAGCAGTGATGAATACTTACTTTCTTGAAAAAGTTTCTTATGTCCATTTTGCATCCGTTCACGTTCTTGTTCTGCAGTGCTGTGTGCTAATGTGCTTCGTACACCTGCAGGACCGCAAGCAAGGTCGCGGAGAAAATGCGGACTGGATTTTGAGTGATGTGGGCATTTTCTATATGAACAAGTGGAATGGATTGGATACCGACACACTAAAGGGGCTCTCTACCTTACGCTATGAAGTGAGGGGAAACTGAGTGAATAATGACAGGTTATATGATTATTTATTTAAATTCATATTCGGGCCACTTTATAATGAATATGTCGGCATGTATTTGTAAAAAAAAAAAATTAATATATAATATATATATATATATATATATATATATATATATAAAACACCAGATTATTTAGGGGGGCTTGAGCCCCCCTAAAATAGGCCTAACAACGCCAATGGTCTGATCAAAGAAAACATGTGCAATAAAATAAATTCAAATATAATTATTCATCCAAATCCACTATTTGTTCATATTGCACTATCAACAATCGAACCATTTGCACAGTGCTGCACATGAACAATAATAAGTAATTCAATTAGAAACATGAAAAATAACAATATTTAACAAATAAAACCTACAAACCCTGTTTCCATATGAGTTGGGAAATGGTGTTGGATGTAAATATAAACGGAATACAATGATTTGCAAATCCTTTTCAACCCATATTCAATTGAATGCACTACAAAGACAACATATTTGATGTTCAAACTCATAAACTTTATTTTTTTTTTGCAAATAATAAACTTAGAATTTCATGGCTGCAACACGTGCCAAAGTAGTTGGGAAAGGGCATGTTCACCACTGTGTTACATGGCCTTTCCTTTTAACAACACTCAGTAAACGTTTGGGAACTGAGGAGACACATTTTTGATGCTTCTCAGGTGGAATTCTTTCCCATTCTTGCTTGATGTACAGCTTAAGTTGTTCAACAGTCCGGGGGTTTCCGTTGTGCTATTTTAGGCTTCATAATGCGCCACACATTTTCAATGGGAGACAGGTCTGGACTACAGGCAGGCCAGTCTAGTACCCGCACTCTTTCACTATGAAGCCACGTTGATGTAACACGTGGCTTGGCATTGTTTTGCTGAAATAAGCAGGGGCGTCCATGGTAACGTTGCTTGGATGGCAACATATGTTTCTCCAAAACCTGTATGTACCTTTTAGCATTAATGGCGCCTTCACAGATGTGTAAGTTACCCATGTCTTGGGCACTAATACACCCCCATACCATCACACATGCTGGCTTTTCAACTTTGCGCCTATAACAATCCGGATGGTTCTTTTCCTCTTTGGTCCGGAGGACACAACGTCCACAGTTTCCAAAAACAATTTGAAATGTGGACCACTGTTTACTGTAAAACAACAGTAGTTTTTAAAAGTATTTTTAGTGTAAATGGAAACAGTGTTGTTTTTTGGTAGAATTCGGGCAACTGAGCTGCCAGTTTTTTATTGTAAAATCTACGATCTTTGTATTTTTACAGTGCATTACTGTAAAGAGAACAACACAATGTTATTTTTACTGTAGGATTCTAGCAACTGAGCTGCCAGTTTATTACCTTCAAATCTGTTGTTGTTTATGTTGTTTTTTACAGTATTACTGTAAATAGAAAAACACTACCACTTTGTACTGTAAATTAACAGTAGTTTTTAAAGTATTTTAATGTAAATGAAAACTTTAGTTTTTCAGTAGAATTTGGGCGACTGAGCTGCCGGTTTACCTTAAGATCTGTGGTTGTTTTTTATAGTGTATTACTGTAAATGGAAAAACGTTACCACTGTTTACTGTAAAACAACAGTAGTTTTTAAAAGTATTTTAGTGTAAATGGAAACAGTGTTGTTTTTCGGTAGAATTCGGGCGACTGAATTTCCAATTTTTTACTGTAAAATCTATGGTCTGTTTTTTTACAGTGTATTACTGTAAAGAGAACACCACAATCAATGTTATTTTTACTGTAAGATTCTGGCAACTGGGCTGCCAGTTTGTTACCTTAAAAAAAAAAAAAAAATATATATATATATATATATATATATATATATATATATATATATATATATATATATATATATATATATATATATATATATATATACATATTATTTTTTATAATTTTTTTTTTATATATAAATATATATATATATATATATATATATATATATATATATATATATATATTTATATATAAAAAAAAATATAAAAAATTATATATATATATATATATATATATATATATATTTATTTTTTTTTTTTTTTTTTTTTAAGGTAACAAACTGGCAGCCCAGTTGCCAGAATCTTACAGTAAAAATAACATTGATTGTGGTGTTCTCTTTACAGTAATACACTGTAAAAAAACAGACCATAGATTTTACAGTAAAAAATTTTTTTTTTTTTTTTTACAGTATTAGTGTAAATGGAAAAACGCTACCACTGTTTACTGTAAATTAACAGTAGTTTATAAAGTATTCTAGTTTGAATGGAAACTGTTGTTTTTCGGTAGAATTCGGGCGACTGAGCTGCCATTTTTTTACTGTAAAATCGACAGTCTTTGTTTTTTTTTACAGTGTATTACTGTAAAGAGAACAACACAAACAATGTTATTTTTACTTTAGGATTCTGGCAACTGAGCTGCCAGTTTATTACCTTAAAATCAGTTTTTCACAGTATTACTGTAAATGGAAAAATGCGACCACTGTTTACTGTAAATCAACAGTAGTTTTTAAAGGATGTTAGTCTAAATGGAAACTGTTGTTTTTTTTTGGTAGAATTCGGGCGACTGAGCTGCCAATTTTTTACTGTAAAATCTACAGTCTTTGTATTTTTACAGTGTATGACTGTAAAAAGAACAACGCTATCAATGTTATTGTACTGTAGGATTCTGGCAACTGAGCTGCCAGTTTACTACCTGAAAATCTGTTTTTTTACAGTATTACTGTAAATGGAAGAACGTTACCACCTTTTTCCTGTAAAACAACAGTAGTTTTTTGTCATGTCTGTGTGATCATGTTTTTGTTTTGGTCATGTTCGGTTTTGTTTTTGGACTTTTTGTGCACTTTTGTTTTGTCACCATAGCAACCATTAGTTTTCACCTGTCACGTCACGCACCTGTTTCACATTTTGAGTCACGCACCTGTTTTCGTTAATCATGTCTATAGTATTTAAGTTCATTGTTTTCAGTTTGTCGTTCTGACGACATCCCCACAATTATGCTCTGCACATTTATGACACTTGATTTCATGTCCATCGTTCATGCTGCTCCTTTTAGTCCATGCCAAGTAAGTTTTGTTTATTAATGCTATAGTCTTTTGGTTTCATAGTTTGTTCTCCGCCACTGTGCGCCTTTTGTTTACTTCCTTTTTTTTTGTAGTTATAGTGTTTAAATAAAAATATACTTACATTCCCGTCTCGCCCGGGCCAACTTTCTGTTGCATCCCGGAAAAGCAAACACCCAGGACCAAGTCATGACAGTTTTTAAAGTATTTTAGTGTAAATAGAGACAGTGTTGTTTTTCGGTAGAATTCAGGCGACTGAGTTTCCAATTTTTTACTGTAAAATATATGGTCTGTTTTTTTTGTTGTTTTTTTTACAGTGTATTACTGTAAAGAGAACAACACAATGTTATTTTTACTGTAGGATTCTGGAAACTGAGCTGCCAGTTTATTACATTATTTTTATTTTTATTGTATTTTTTTACAGTGTTAGTGTAAATGGATAAACGCTACCACTGTTTACTGTAAATCAACAGTAGTTTTTAAAGGATGTTAGTCTAAATGGAAACTGTTGTTTTTTTTGGTAGAATTCGGGTGACTGAGCTGCCAATTTTTTACTGTAAAATCTACAGTCTTTGTATTTTTACAGTGTATGACTGTAAAAAGAACAACGCTATCAATGTTATTTTACTGTAGGATTCTGGCAACTGAGCTGCCAGTTTATTACCTGAAAATCTGTTTTTTTTACAGTATTACTGTAAATGGAAGAACGTTACCACTGTTTACTGTAAATCAACTGTAAAGTGTTTTAGTGTAAATGAAAAAGTGTTGTTTTTTCGGTAGAATTCGGACGACTGAGCTACCAGTTTTTTTTTTTGTACCATAAAAATAAGAATGCTACCATTTTCACATTTGCATACGCAGAATATTCTCTACATTGGAGGGTTTTGCCGTATTAAATTCATGCACCGCCACTTCCTGTTCACATATTCCTCCGTGGCGATCCTCTGTTTCCATGGCAACCTGCCGACTGAGCTGAGGTCAGAGCAGGGTAAAAAAATGCGAGGGGAAAGTCATGCAGATTGCAGCCAAACATCCGCTAATGATGCCAAGTATCGATCAGATGCCTGATCTGATGTCACGACTCCTCCGAGCTTGCAAACTTCTTCCTGAGAGAATACGCCGTTGAGGGATTTGACAAAACGGCGAATCACAGGAGTTACTCGTTGAAGACACATGTCTACATGGACCACGCAGGCTTCCGTAGCATCCTCGGCATATTAGGAGCAGGATTCCCTGGTGCAAACATCACATCTCTACATCTCACCTCTGCAGCCCCACACTCTTGTTTCTTCCATTTGCTGTCATCTGCGAGGAAAACAAGGACAAACATCTTAGTAGTTTGTTTTTTTTGCTGAAAATATGAAATATTTATCAGTTGCTTCTTTAGATTTGAAAAGAAGAAAATGTTGTTTTTCTGCACACAATGCGACCGAGTCACATTTTGCTCCGATGTTTCTTACATTCAGACAAGTTTGATACAAGAGACTTTCTGTTATAATCAGCCTGTTGGAGTTTTATGTGAAACGTACACGGTTCTTATAACACTACTTTTGGCCAATATCCATATAAATCCCATGCGATATCAGCACAGACCATCCATACTTTTGATATTTTGTAGTTTGACATGTATAGAAACTAGTGATGTCCCGATACCGGTACCAACATGTATTTTGATACTATTCGGTACTTTTCTAAATAACAGGAACCACAAAAAATGTCATTATTGGGTTTATTTTAACAAAAAATCTTTTACATTATACATATGTTTATTATTGCAATTTAGTCCTTAAATAAAAGGGGAACATTATCACCAGACCTATGTAAGTGTCAATATATACCTTGATGTTGCAGAAAAAAGACCATATATTTGTTTAACCGATTTCCGAACTCTAAATGGGTGAATTTTGGCGAATTAAACGCCTTTCTAATATTCGCTCTCGAAGCGATGACGTCACAATGTGACGTCACATCGGGAAGCAATCCGCCATTTTCTCAAACACCGAGTCAAATCAGCTCTGTTATTTTCCGTTTTTTTGACTGTTTTCTGTACCTTGGAGACATCATGCCTCGTCGGTGTGTTGTCGGAGGGTGTAACAACACGAACAGGGACGGATTCAAGTTGCACCAGTGGCCCAAAGATGCCAAAGTGGCAAGAAATTGGACGTTTGTTCCGCACACTTTACCGACGAAAGCTATGCTACGACAGAGATGGCAAGAATGTGTGGATATCCTGCGACACTCAAAGCAGATGCATTTCCAACGATAAAGTCAAAGAAATCTGCCGCCAGACCCCCATTGAATCTGCCGGAGTGTGTGAGCAATTCAGGGACAAAGGACCTCGCTAGCATGGCAAGCAATGGCGGCAGTTTGTTCCCGCAGACGAGCGAGCTAAACCCCCTGGATGTCTTGGCTCACACCGTCCCTTATGCCACCGAAGATGATCAAGAGAAGAATATCGACCCTAGCGTCCCTGGCCTGCTGACATGAGGGTATGTCTACAGAATATATTAATTGATGAAAACTGGGCTGTCTGCACTCTCTAAGTGCATGTTGTTGCCAAATGTATTTCATATGCTGTAAACCTAGTTCATAGTTGTTAGTTTCCTTTAATGCCAAACAAACACATACCAATCGTTGGTTAGAAGGCGATCGCCAAATTCGTCCTTGCTTTCTCCCGTGTCGCTGGCTGTCGTGTCGTTTTCGTCGGTTTCGCTTGCATACGGTTCAAACCGATATGGCTCAATAGCTTCAGTTTCTTCTTCAATTTCGTTTTCGCTACCTGCCTCCACACTACAACCATCCGTTTCAATACATGCGTAATCTGTTGAATCGCTTAAGCTGCTGAAATCCGAGTCTGAATCCGAGCTAATGTCGCTGTATCTTGCTGTTCTTTCCGCCATGTTTGTTTGTGTTGGCTTCACTATGTGACGTCACAGGAAAATGGACGGGTGTATATAACGATGGTTAAAATCAGGCACTTTGAAGCTTTTTTTAGGGATATTGCGTGATGGGTAAAATTTTGAAAAAAACTTCGAAAAATATATTAAGCCACTGGGAACTGATTTTTAATGGTTTTAACCATTCTGAAATTGTGATAATGTTCCTCTTTAAATAAAAAAGTGAACTTACTGGACAATTTGTCTTTTAGTAGTAAGTAACAAAGACTCCTAATTAATACTTTTAATATATTTTTTATTTTGTTATATACATATATATTTCATATATTGTACTATATATATTGACAAAGAATTCTATATTTTTTGTAATATGTGTATATTTTTATTTATATGTGTGTATTATATATGTATGTATATATTATATGTATATATGTAACTATTGTGTATATACTTATATATGCTTGTGTGTATATGTATGTGTCTGTGTATATATGTATATATGTATGTATATATATATATATATATATATATATATATATATATATATATGTGTGTGTATATATATATATATATATATATATATATATATATATATATATATATATATATATATATATGTGTGTGTGTGTATATACACACACGTGGCTATATATACTCGTTGTGGCTTGTGCAGCCCTTTGAGACACTCGTGATTTAGGGCTATATAAGTAAACTTTGATCGATTGATTGATTATTAGTCGGCTGATTTATGCAGTAGCATATTGTGTCATTTATCATTCTATAATTTTGTCAGCATTATGAGGGACAAACGGTAGAAAATTGTTTATTAATCTACTTGTTCCTTTACTGTTAATATCTGCTTATTTTCTCTTTTAACATGTTCTATCTACACTTCTGTTAAAATGTAATAATCACTTATTCTTCTCTTCTTTGATACTTTACATTAGTTTTGGATGATACCACACATTTAGGTATTGATTCGATACCAAGTAGTTACAGGATCATACATTGGTCATATTCAAAGTCCTCATGTGTCCAGGGACGTATTTACTGAGTTTATAAACATAACATGAACTTTAAAAAAAGGAAAAAAAAAAGTGCAACGATAAAAAAATATCGACGTAATCCATAAAAACCTTGAACCAAAAAGTCAATGGCAGTTTTGTAAAAGGGCACTTGAACTTGGACCACATAAGAAATAGTTTCTCCAATTGGAGATATTTGCAGCTAATATTTCCTTTCAGTCCTACAGCCAACTTGAGATTCCTCAGTTCTCTTCAAGCATTCCACTGCTTTCCATTGCAATGGCTGGCATTCACACAAGTGAGGAATGTGGCTAATTGTCGGTCGTTTTATATTTTAAACTCGCCTTCTGGGAATTACACGGGGAGGAGAACAAAACGTGGTCACGTGATTGCAATGCCAGGATGTACCAGTCAGGCTGCAAAAGAGAAAGTACTGGTGTGTACCACAAAGGACAAACAATGCATGCAAATAAGGTGCATTGTTTATTGTTCATCCGATTGCTGTGTTTCGTTTATTTGTCTGCATCCGCTCGGATGTGAGCGCCTTGGCTGAGAAATGATTCATCGGCAAACAAATGCCGCCTGTTAATAATTAATAGTGACACCTGTACGTTGTGTTGTTCTGCGAGACAATGTCACGCTGGTTGGTATGCTAGCCAGGCGGCGTCCTCGTGCGAACGCTGATCTGCTAGTGACGGAGGGGAAGCTGCGATAATAATTAGACTTCGTTTGGTCAAAACAGACTAAAAAAGGAGGATTTCGAGGCAGGATGTGAAGCAAAGAGGAAGTGCGTTGCTGGTAATATTGTAAAAGCGTCTCTTGACTTTCATTTGAAGTCCACTGACTGAATGAGGTCTTAATACGTGATAAAAACATGACCCTAATGTACTAGAAGTGGGGAAGATTTCAATAGTTTAATTTACTTCATTAAGAGATGCAAGCATCACCTCGGCATGTATTTTGTTGTACAAAATACATTTAAATGTTTTCACAATGGCCATCCTTGAGTTGTGCACACTAGAGCAGTGGTTCTCAACCTTTTTTCAGTGATGTACCCCCTGTCAACATTTTTTTAAATTCAAGTACCCCCTAATCCAGTGACGTGCGGTGAGGTTCATCACTGACTTCATCACAATCAGATTTACAAACATATGAACCCTAAAGAGTATCTTATTCACCATTTGATTGTCAGCAGTTAACGGGTTATGTTTAAAAGCTCATACCAGTATTCTTTCCTGCTTGGCACTCAGCATCAAGGCTTGGAATTGGGGGTTAAATCACCAACAATTATTCCCGGGCGCGGCACCGCTGCTGCCCACTGCTCCCCTCACATCCCAGGGGGTGATCAAGGGGATGGGTCAAATGCAGAGGACAAATTTCACCACACCTAGTGTGTGTGTGACAATCATTGGTACTTTAACTCATTGGCGTTGTTAGGCCTATTTTAGGGGGGCTCAAGCCCCCCTAAAATATTCTTAAATATATATATATATTTAATATATATATATATATATATATATATATATATATATATATATATGTATATATTTATATATATATATATATATATATATTTATATATATTCTTGCCCTTATGTGGGCTCTGTACCGAGGATGTCGTTGTGGCTTGTGCAGCCCTTTGAGACACTTGTGATTTAGGGCTATATAAATAAACATTGATTGATTGATTGATTGATTGGTGGGTGTTTTTTTTTGTGTTTTCTTTTACAAATAAATGCCGACATATTCATTATAAAGTGGCCCAAATATAAGTTTAAATAAATAATCATATAACCTGTTATTATTCACTTAGTTTCCCCTCACTTCGTAGTGTAAGGTAGAGAGCCCCTTCCGTGCGTCGGTATCCAATCCATTCCACTTGTTCATATAGAAAATGTCCACATCACTCAAATTCCAGCCCGCATTTTCTCTGCGACCTTGTTTGCGGTCCTGCAGGTGTACGAAGCACATTATCTTCCTTTACAATGAGTGAAGCTGCACGAAACCTTGTGTGTGCAATTGTAAATCATTTATTTTTTAAGTTTTGTGTTTCTTGTAGAATCTATATAAAGTAATATACATAAGCCTATTGTTAAAATAATGAAAAAAACATAATTAAATATATTTGTTTTATTGTATTGTTACATTAATAGCTGTTTTATTATTATAGTATGGCTTGTTAAACATGTAATAGGATTTTCAGGGGGAGGAAAAACCAGGACATTTAATATAAAATGTAAAATGAATAAATACATAAAAAGAAAAAGAAAATATATGGTTAAAAGCCATCGTCCCGGGGAGCATTTCATTTCGTCCCGTGCATTTAAAAAAAATAATAATAATAACAATGAATAATTTCTAAGTCTTTGTTAGCCATTTGTGAAGTTTTGTGCTCGTGTGTAACATTCGCTCGCATCCTGTGCATCTCCTGGGGGCAAAGCCCCCCCTGTCCTTAAAATCTAGTGACGCCCCTGCTTTAACTTAACTTTAACTTTACACATACAAACTGTAGCACACAAAAAAGCACATTTAATAAAAAAACGTTATTATGGTCTTACCTTTACTTATAAGTGCGGGAACAGTGGTGTTCGTGTTGGAGGAGTTGTGAATGAATGAAATATGAAATCCGTGCTGCAGTCTGCAGGTGTACCTAATGTTGTGTTCCTGCAGTCGTTCACGGCTACTCCGGCGCGCCACGCGAGCATTGTTGTTTTTGCACTTTTTGGCTTCTTGTTAAGTGACTTTTTTTGGGTGTATTCGGTCTTGCACGTAGAGGGTTTGGGTGTGGGCTTTGGTTGGTGTGGCACTCTCGTCGGGGGGTGCAGTCTGCGGCGGAGGTGCCTTAACCGGCACCAGGAAGCGGGGTTACGCGAGCCTCAGCCAGTGCGTCTTCGCAGCAGTTTTATGATTGCTCAGCACAAGAAATACTTTACACACATACAGTTGTTGACAAAATACACTGTACATTATATACCTCAGCTAACTAAACTATGGAAATGTATAATATAGTTCATATAGCAATACGGTCTCACTGCACAGCAGGCCAGCAGTTAGCCGAGTCATTGCGCAATCCATGTTGAGGCACTGAGTGACGTGCCTCAACTGGCTGCTGTTCACCGCACCGTCTCTTCTCAGTATTTGAACGGCAAATGTGAAAATTCAGCGATTTTGAATAAAAATAATCTAAAACTGGTGAAGTTAAATGGAAAATAACTTTATAGTATAATCACTGGATACATATAACAATTTAATTAATTTTTTTTCTTTTTACATTTTTTTTCTTTCCATGATGGCAGGTGAGGCCTCGCCTCACCTGCCTCTAGTGACCGCACGTCACTGCCCTAATCAGAGCAAAGCATTTTTGGTTGAAAAAAATAGATAAAGAAGTAAAATACAGCACCGTGTCATCAGTTTCTGATTTATTAAATTGTATAACAGTGCAAAATATTGCTAATTTGTTGTGGTCTTTCTTGAACTATTTGGAAAAAAAAGATATAAAAATAACTAAAAACTTGTTGGAAAATAAACAAGTGATTCAATTATAAATATGTCCACAAAAAATCTAGCTGTCAACACTGAATATTGCATTGTTGCATTGTAATGAATGGAATAGCCTACTTGATTTGATGTTCAGTTTATGAACTAACATTCATATTTTGTTGAAGTATTATTCAATAAATATATTTATAAAGGATTTTTTAATTGTTGCTATTTTTAGAATATTAAAAAAAAATCTCACGTACCCCTTGGCATACCTTCAAGTACCCCCAGGGGTACACGTACCTCCATTTGAGAACGACTGCACTAGAGGATGAGTGACGTATATATATTTTTTCATTTAATATACACAGTAGGGAGGGGATTCATACCGCCCCATTCCTGGGTGGATCTCGCATGAGAGGGGATTAATCATTGGCGGCGAAAGTGGGTCACGTTTCTTGTGTCAGGGAAACCCCGACGAATGGGGCCAAATGAATACCCTTCCAACTGTAACATAAGTACCCCACGTTCAGGATTTCCATGAATAAAAAAGGGCATTTTATGAACATGTGTATGTTTGTTTGTGATAGAATGTGTTTGTGTGTCTGTAAAAGAGTGTCTATGTCCATTTTGTGTTGAAGAGTTCTTAAAAATCATAATTTCCAGACAAATAATTTAATCGGAAAAATAAAGTGATCGAAGGTACACTTCAACTAAAACACTTTTATCTATGATAAATCACCATTATTTGTGTTAACTACAGGCAAATATGATAAATTATGATGAAATATTATATATATATACATGTATTTATGCATATATGTATGCATATATGTGTGTGTGTGCGTGTGTGTGTGTGTGTATATATGTATGTATATATATATATATATATATATATATATATATATATATATATATATATATATATATATATATATATATATATTTAAAGGTGTGGAAAGAAAACATTTTCAATAAAATTATACTTTGTGTGTGGGTGTGAGTGTGCGTGTGTGCATGTATGTGTGTGTGTGTGTGTATATATATATATATATATATATATATATATATATATATATATATATATATTATATATATACATACACACACAAGTTTTTACAATTAAAAAGTGTAAAAAGAAAAAAGTTTAACAGATAATAAATCATACATACACATGTATATGTATGAAAAACCGTTTTTAATAAAATATTGTGTTTATATGTATGTATATATATATATATATATATATATATATATATATATATATATATATATATATATATATATATATATATATATAAATATGTAAAAATATGTATAAAAGTTTTTACAAAGAAAATAAAAAAGTCTAAAAGAAACATAATCATATATATATATATATATATTTAAAAGTTTTTACAAAGAAAATAAAAAATTCTAAAATAAAAAATCATACACATCTACATTTAAATGTATGTTTGTATATGTATATATATATATATATATGTATGTGTGTGTATGTATGTATGTATGTATATATATATGTATGTATGTGTATATATATATATATATATATATATATATATATATATATATATATATATATATATATATATATATACATAAAAGAAGCAAACTTCATGAATGTTTTTTGTGACCAAAAAGTATGTGCTCCAATCACTCTATCACAAAAAAATACATATACATATATATACGTATATGTACCTACTCAGTGGCCTAGTGGTTAGAGTGTCCGCCCTGAGATGGGTAGGTTGTGGGTTCAAACCCCGGCCGAGTCATACCAAAGACTATAAAAATGGGACCCATTACCTCCCTGCTTGGCACTCAGTATCAAGGGTTGGAATTGGGGGTTAAATCACCAAAAATGATTCCCGGGCGCGGCCACCGCTGCTGCCCACTGCTCCCCTCACCTCCCAGGGGGTGATCAAGGGTGATGGGTTAAATGCAGAGAATAATTTCGCCACACCTATTGTGTGTGTGACAATCATTGGTACTTTAACTTTGTACTTTATATAAACGTTTTTACAAAGAAAATAAAAAAGTCTAAAAGAAACATAATCATATATATATATATATATATATTTAAAAGTTTATACAAAGAAAATAAAAAATTCTAAAATAAAAAATCATACACATCTACTTTTAAATGTATGTTTGTATATATATATATATGTGTATATATACATATGTATGTATGTATGTATGTATGTATGTATGTATGTATGTATGTATATATATATATGTATATATATATATATATATATATATATATATTCCATCCATCCATTTTCTACCGCTTATTCCCTTCGGGGTCGCGGGGGGCGCTGGAGCCTATCTCAGCTACAATCGGGCGGAAGGCGGGGTACACCCTGGACAAGTCGCCACCTCATCGCAGGGCCAACACAGATAGACAGACAACATTCATATATATATATATATATATATATATATATATATATATATATATATATATATATATAAAAGAAGCAAACTTCATGAATGTTTTTTTTGTGACCAACAAGTATGTGCTCCAATCACTCTATCACAAAAAAATAAGAGTTGTAGAAATGATTGGAAACTCAAGACAGCCATGACATTATGTTCTTTACAAGTGTATGTACACTTTTGATTATATATTTACTTGCACTGCCTCGTCCCAGTGATATGCCACATTGGGAGCAGGTGGTTCTGCTGCAGGGTAAACGACCGACAAAACTGAGCGAGGGCCTCAGACTTAAAAGTCATTACGTGTGGAAAAATGATTAAAATATCAGGAAATGGAGCTTTTTTCAGAAACAAACCATTTGTGAGGCTTTTCTAATGCGTGTGAGCTGGAAGTGAGCGGGGTGTTGGTGCCACGCCAGTAAACCCTGGCCGTGTCCAAGCCATTCTGTCCTGCGCCGAGTCCCTGCAGAGAGGCTGAGTTGCATCCAAAGTCCAGCACACGCGCTTTGGACTTTGTGTGAGTGGGACTGTGCAGGATTTAAAGTGGCTTTTGTAGCAAATACTGTAACTCGTTTTGTTCAATCTGCTCTTAACCTTGCAAGACTGGCACAACCATGGAACATGTTTCACACCAATCTAGTGATGTGAAGTGAATTATATTTATATAGCGCTTTTTCTCCAGTCACTCAAAGCACTTTACATAGTGAAACCCAATTTCTAAGTTACATTTAAACCAGAGTGGCTGGCACTGGGAGCAGGTGGGTAAAGTGTCTTGCCCAAGGATACGACGGCAGTGACTCGGTTGGTGGGAGCGGGGATCGAACCTGGAACCCTCAAGTTGCTGGCACAGCCACTCTACCAACCGAGCTATACGGCCCCGATGTGCAATACCACTCATTTTATTTCCCATCCCACCCGATACTCAGGAAAATTCACGCACTGTCTGGTCAGTGTTTTATTTATTTTTATTTTATTATGTTTTTTAATTACTAATCATCCATCCATTCATTTCTACCTCTTGTCCCTTTTTGGGATCGTGGGGGGTGCTGGAGCCTATCTCAGCTGCATTCGGGCGGAAGGCGGGGTACACCCTGGACAAGTCGCCACCTCATCGCAGGGCCAGGAGAGAGAGTACATTTAGCAAAAAAAGCAGTTCACGTGCTAATGCACGCTAACTGCTAGCAAACTTGCTCGACACCAACGCAGATAGAAAAAAACATGATTTTTGTACTGAGGGACTCTGTTGTGTGTCTACTGTTTAATTGTAAATAGTGTCGCCATGGTAACACGAAATGTTCCCAATTTAAGATACGCCTATCGGCGTAAACTAGACCTTACCGACGGTATATCATATGTGGGGGTTTGTTAGCCGTTTAGTCTCGTAGTAGACAAAAGGTGGGGTTTTTTTGTTCGTGAATAGCGTTGCCATGGTAACACGAAATGACCTGTTAATCAGTCCAACAAAATAATACAATAATAATACAATTCCAAATCCAAACCAGGCCCAGCAACATTCGGAAGAGCGCTCAACAGAGCAATTGGGAGGACGGACAAACATGACACAAAACAATCCAAAAGTAGTCAAACAAAAATCAATAATATCAACATCAGTGTCAATATTAATTAAAGCTGCAAGCAGTGATGGACGGGACCGACTTTGACGGCACATACAATCCAAACCGGAGCAGTGATCAAAAGTCTTTGGTCAACTTTTAATCAGAAGTGTTCAATCTCTCTCCTGTGCTAGTTTGAAGCCGACACGGCAAACGTGCTCAGAGGAGTTAATGTTTGAAAAAAGGTGACCGGTGTTTAGAAAACTTTTGTTTTGAAGGGGGAATTGCAAACTTCCTGTTGATTTTTGCTGGGGGTTGTCAATGAATGAAATGTAAGTCTAAGTGAGACCTACATAGAGATTTTTGTTTCATGTCTCTATAACATTCGTACTGGAAGTTACACGCAGTTTTGTCTGAGTTTTCTTCCTAGGGGGCTCTTGAGCGCAATTTTGAGTTTTGGGGTTGGGTTTTTTCATTAAATCGCAATTTTTGCCAGTCCTGATGTGTGTGTCCAGTTTGGTGAGTTTTGAAGCATGTTAAGGGGGTCAAATTACAGCTCAAAGAGGCAAAAGTGACTGTTTTTAGTAAACTTTTGTTTTGAAGGGGGAATTGCCAACTTTCTGTTGATTTTTGCTGAAGGATGTTACTGTGTGAAATCTAGGTCTAAGTCAGACCTACATAGAGGTTTTTGTTTCATGTCTCTACGACATTCCTACAGGAAGTTACAAGCAATTCTGTCTGTGTTTTTTCCTAGGGGGCGCTAGAGCGCAATTTTGAGTTTTGGGGTTTGGTTTTTTATTAGATAGCAATTTTTGCCAGTCCTGATGTGTGTGTCAAATATGGTGAGTTTTGAAGCATGTTAAGGGGGTCAGATTACAGCTCAAAGAGGCGGCGGAATAATAATAATACAACCTTACAATTACAATAGGGTCCTCTGTCCCAAAGGGACATTGCGGTCCCTAATAATAATTCCATCGGAACAGGGATTAAAAACAATCTAATTTACTTGATCATCACAGCCATAGAACATGTTTTCACACGTTTACTGTACCATGTCCCAATCTAGTGATGTGCAATACCACTCATTTTATTTCCCATCCGATACCCAGTAAAATTCACGCTGGTATCAGTGATACCGGTCTGATACTTTGTGCAAAAATACACACACTGTCTTGTCATTTTATTTTATTTTTATTTTTTTAACTAATAATCAGTCCGACAAAATAATACAATTCCAAATCCAAACCAGGCCCAGCAACATTCGGAATAGCGCTCAACAGAGCAATTGAGAGGACGCACAAACATGACACAAAACAATCCAAAAGTAGTCAAACAAAAATCAATAATATCAACAACAGTATCAATATTAATAATAATTCCACCATAACAGGGATTAAAAAAAATCTCATTTACATTATCATCACAGCCATTTCTAAACAATAAATAATGACACTTGCATCGCATCTCATAAGTTTGACAACACATTGTGTCCAATATTTACCACAAAGATAAAATAAATCATATTTTAGGTTCATTTAATAGTTGAAACAAATGTATATAATGGATCCCATATTCCAATATATGACTCATTATTATCTAAACTCCTGATATCATCTCCATAGCGTGTGTATACCAGACAATATGAGTTGGACTATCAACATCTATCCATTTTTTTTTTTTTAATATTACCCTTTTTGTTATGATGCATTTTGAAAGAAATGCATTTTGGTTCTATATTGTCTTGATATTTTCAGTACATTTAGATGTTGTTTTTTTTAATGCTTGACAAGTTTTAATTCAGACCAAAACTTTGTAAAGTCTGCTTTGAAAATATAAATGTAAAAAGTACGGTAGTAGTAATGGTCTTCAATCGTTACTTATATTCAACTTTAAATAGCCTACAGTGAAATGGTACATACACTTTGTTTTATAACACTGAGGAACTGATTTTAATTGCCAGTATTTTTCGTGAAAAAATGACTTATGTGTTACAGTATTTTACGGACTATGGAAAACATTGTCCCCCATATATATTTTTTAATATTACCCTTTTTGTTATGATGCATATTGAAAGAAATGCATTTTTTTCTATATTGTCTTGATATTTTGAGTACATTTAGATTTTTTTGTATGCTTGAAAAGTTTTAATTTAGACCAAAACTTCGTAAAGTGTGCTTTGAAAATATAAATGTAAAAAGTAGTAGGAATGGTCTTCAATCGTTACTTATATTCAACTTTAAATAGCCTACAGTGAAATGGTGCATACACTTTGTTTTATAACACTGAGGGACTCATTTTAATTGCCAGTATTTTTCGTAAAAAAATTACTTATGTGTTACAGTATTTTACGGACTATGGAAAACATTGTCCGCCATATATTTTTTTTAATATTACCCTTTTTGTTATGATGCATATTGAAAGAAATGCATTTTTTTCTATATTGTCTTGATATTTTCAGTACATTTAGATTTTTTTTTATGCTTGAAAAGTTTTAATTTAGACCAAAACTTCGTAAAGTGTGCTTTGAAAATATAAATGTAAAAAGTAGTAGGAATGGTCTTCAATCGTCACTTATATTCAACTTTAAATAGCCTACAGTGAAATGGTGCATACACTTTGTTTTATAACACTGAGGGACTCATTTTAATTGCCAGTATTTTTCGTAAAAAAATGACTTATGTGTTACAGTATTTTACGGACTATGGAAAACATTGTCCGCCATATATTTTTTTTAATATTACCCTTTTTGTTATGATGCATATTGAAAGAAAAGCATTTTTTTTCTATATTGTCTGGATATTTTCAGTACATTTAGATTTTTTTTTATGCTTGAAAAGTTTTAATTTAGACCAAAACTTCGTAAAGTGTGCTTTGAAAATATAAATTTAAAAAATAATCAATCGTTACTTATATTCAACTTTAAATAGCCTACAGTGAAATGGTAAATACACTTTGTTTTATAACACTGAGGGACTCATTTTAACTGCCAGTATTTTTCGTAAAAAAAGTAATTAACTAAGTGGAAAGATAAGTATCGTATTTTACGGACTTTAGAGCACACCGGTATAAAAGCCGCACCCACTAAATTTTAGGGAAAACATTGTCCCCCATATATTAGCCGCACCAAACTATAAGCCACATATATATACCGTATTTTTCGAACTAAAAGTCCCAGTTTTTTTCATAGTTTGGCCGGGCTCCAGTGCAACTTATATATGTTTTTTTTTCCTTTTTTATTATGCATATTCGTCAGGTGCGACTTATACTCCGAAAAATACGGTATATACGTTGCGAAATGACTTATTTACACAGAAATATATTGCAAATGTTTATTTACATACCTTAATTGTTTCCAAACGGTGTCTGTAACACGGCAGTAAAATGGCTGACCAAACAAAACAGAAGTCGTCGTCATGGACCCACTAGCTGCGCAAGCTAGCTCTCCAATCAGCTAAACAGACTCAATAACTCCACGGTGACATTTTGGTGAATTTACTGAGGAATTTGTAAAACTGAAACAAAACAAAAAGAGTGTCATTGTAAGTTCAATTAGCTACCTGCTGCCACCTACTGATATGGATGAGTATTACATGGCTACTCTGCCAATCTTTACACAGCCCAGACACGTTATTTGGGGATTATAATTACGGTTGAAAAACGCCGGTTTGCGTAACGGAAGTTAAAGTACAGTTTTTTTTGTTTCCCTTTCAGCTCTGCCCAGCTACACGTGCGGCAACCCCGGGCTGCTGGTCAACGGGCTGCAGCAAGGCTCCACGTTCAACATCGGGGACAAAATACGCTACAGCTGCAACCCGGGCCACGTGTTGGAGGGTCACACCACGCTGTCCTGCCTCGCCACGTCAGCCGGTACCGCAGCGTGGGATTTCCCCTTGCCCTACTGCAGAGGTACGGGCGGCAACTCGGTCCCACTTTGTCCAAAAAAAGAGAAACAAAAATAGGAAAATAAGAGACCATTTTTTTCAAGTTTTCTTTTTGCAGTTCTTGCTTTGTCAACGGAGCCTGTCCGCTATTTTTGCAGTTTGGTCTTTTTCGGTTTTTTGCGGTGAGTTGAACCCGAAAAAAACGTTGCAACTCTCACTGGGAATTTATTTTATCATCTAAATGTCAAAACCCGGGGAGATTGGAAAAAAAGGGGAGGATTCCCAAGTTCCACCACAAAGGTTGAAGGTTTTTTGTATTTATTTATTTTTAATACCGAAGGATTGCCTGTTTATTGAAGGATTGCACGAAAACTGCACAACCAATTTCCATGAAACTTAGTGCAAAGTTGGCACGTGCATCAAAGAGGAAGAAACACGGTGATAGTCTGCATCAATATGTAAATATAGTGAGGCATGAAAATAGCTTTGCATCCTTCACCACAAAGCAGGAAGGAGTCTTTTCCACGCCAGTGCCATTAATGTAAATGCCCTCAAAGAAAAACAAGTGTTCGTTAAAATGCATAAATATTTTGTATTCAAGTGTTAATTTACATATATACATGTATGTATGTATGTATGTGT
>NC_084568.2:34997500-35062500 GCF_033978685.3 Nerophis lumbriciformis | reverse complement strand
ACCCGGGATTCAGGAGGAACAGTGTGGTTTTCGTCCTGGTCGTTGAACGGTAAATGGTCAATGGGTTATACTTGTATAGCGCTTTTCTACCTTCAAGGTACTCAAAGCGCTTTGACACTACTTCCACATTTACCCATTCACACACACATTCACACACTGATAGAGGGAGCTGCCATGCAAGGCGCTAACCACCACCCAGTTGCTCAAGGACACAACGGACATGACGAGGTTGGTAGAAGGTAGGGATTGAACCAGGAACCCTCAGGTTGCTGGCACAGCCACTCTCCCAACTCCGCCACGCCGGTAAACCAGCTCTATACTCTCGGCAAGGTCCTTGACGGTGCATGGGAGTTGGCCCAACCAGTCTACATGTGCTTTGTGGACTTGGAGAAGGCATTTGACCGTGTACCCCGGGAAGTCCTGTGGGGAGTGCTCAGAGAGTATGGGGTATCGGACTGTCTGATTGTGGCGGTCCGCTTCCCCATATGATCAGTGTCAGAGTTTGGTCCGCATTGCCGGCAGTAAGTCGGAGCCGTTTCCAATGAGGGTCGGACTCCACCAAGGCTGCCCTTTGTCACCATGTATTGATTAACGTGGACCCCGACTTAAACAAGTTGAAAAACTTACTCGGGTGTTACCATTTAGTGGTCAATTGTACGGAATATGTACTGTACTGTGCTATCTACTAATAAAAGTCTCAATCAATCAATCAATCAATCAAACCGATTCTGTTCATAACAGAATTACTAGGCGCAGTCAAGGCATTGAGGGTATCTGGTTTGGTGGCTGCAGGATTAGGTCTCTGCTCTTTGCAGATGATGTGGTCCTGATGGCTTCATCCGGCCAGGATCTTCAGCTCTCACTGGATCGGTTCCCAGCTGAGTGTGAAGCGACTGGGATGGGAATCAGTACCTCCAAGTCCGAGTCCATGGTTCTCGCCCGGGAAAGGGTGGAGTGCCATCTCCGGGTTGGGGAGGAGATCTTGCCCCAAGTGGAGGAGTTCAAGTACCTCAGAGTCTTGTTCACGAGTGAGGGAAGAGTGGATCGTGAGATCGACAGGCGGATCGGTGCGGCGTCTTCAGTAATGCGGACGCTGTATCGATCCGTTGTGGTGAAGAAGGAGCTGAGCCAGAAGGCAAAGCTCTCAATTTACCGGTCCATCTACGTTCCCATCCTCACCTATGGTCATGAGTTTTGGGTTATGACCGAAAGGACAAGATCACGGGTACAAGCGGCCCAAATGAGTTTCCTCCGCCGGGTGGCGGGTCTCTCCCTTAGAGATAGGGTGAGAAGCTCTGTCATCCGGGGGGAGCTCAAAGTAAAGCTGCTGCTCCTCCACATGGAGAGGAGCCAGATGAGGTGGTTCGGGCATCTGGTCAGGATGCCACCCGAACGCCTCCCTAGGGAGGTGTTTAGGGCCCGTCCGACCGGCAGGAGGCCACGGGGAAGACCCATGACTTTGTTTAGTATAGCATAAAACATGAGTGCACAAACAGGGAGGTCTAAAAAGACTCTGACTCAGTCTTTTTTGCCACTTGTGCCAGCTTTTTCGAAACATGTTGCAGGCATCAAATTCCAAATGAGCTAATATTTGCAAAAAATAATAAAGTTTTCCAATTTGAACGTTAAATATCTTGTCTTTGCAAATCCATTCAATTGAATATAAGTTGTAAAGGTTTTGCAAATCATTGTATTCTGTTTTCGTTTCCACAACGTGCCAACTTTACTGGTTTTGGGGTTTGTAGATCAAATTGATTATCGTACCTGTCCTCTTTTTTTTTTTTTTTTAATTGTTGGGTTCCTTGTGTATTTATGTCAATCTTTTCAGAGATGTCAACCAAAAAGGGCAAACCAAAAAACCAATCCAAAGTGATCCTAAGTTGAGCAGCAAGTGGCTCAGTGACTAGGGAAGGTTGTCCAGAAAACGCAAGATAGCAAAGTTTTCCAGTTTGAACGTTAAATATCTTGTCTTTGCAGTCTATTCAATTGGATATAAGTTGAAAAGGATTTGCAAATCATTGTATTCTCTTTTTATTTACCATTTACACAACGTGACAACTTCACCGGTTTTGGGTTTTATAAATGTTTAAGAACATTTTTTTTAAACACCATTTTTTTTAATATGGTGTCTGTCTATCTGTGTTGGCCCTGCGATGAGGTGGCGACTTGTCCAGGGTGTACCCCGCCTTCCGCCCGATTGTAGCTGAGATAGGCTCCAGCGACCCCGAAGGGAATAAGCGGTAGAAAATGGATGGATGGAGGGATAATATAGACATTTATCAGAGCTGTTCATCTATTTTATGAAGGAATGTAGTTAATCAAAGAACTGGCACTCAATGTTTTTAAAAGGTTTTGAATTGAGAATTGATTCTGAATGGAATCGTTACCCCAAGACTGGAATGGAATGGCGCGGTGCCCAAATGATCCCAGCCCTAACAAATGCATATGCAAATAAAAGCCTACACGTGGGATCTTACCATGGCACTCACGGGAACCGAAGGAGCTTTTGTCTCCTTGACGGAAAACCAGGGAATCCTCAGCGACTGGCAGCAAATATGCAAGCCCAGGACGTGGCTTTCATACGCTGTCTGATTTACTTTTCCACACCCGGCATGGGCGAGTGGCAGCTGCAAAATGGAGCGAACAATACAGAGGCGAGCTCGGGAGTCAGATGCTTCCCTTCAAGTGTGGAGAAAGTCGCTGGTGTGGAATTTCAATGCTCCTTCCATCTTCTCCCCCGGCCTTGCTGTCACTTCAACGCCATATCTGACTCCCCTCATCCACCCGCGGCCCCCCCAAGCCTTCACTTCTCCGGCTTGTCACCTGTCGTCTTCTTCTGGCTTTCTCTGCTATTTAAGTTCACACCTCGCAGGTTTCCGCTCGTCTCTGCACTCCCCTGCCCTCCCTGGGAGGGGTTGCCGTGGTGACAGGTCGGACGGGTGACGGACGGATCTCGATGGCCGCCCACCCGCGAGCCCCCACAAAAGCACACGCCGTTTAAATCAAGGGGGAGTGTCAATGTACAGCATTAATATTCATATGTAAGGATTATATAGGAATCTTTGATCGCATCCCGATTCCTGGGGTGACGATTCGATTCAGAATCGATTCTCGATTCAAACCGACTCTTGCAATGTATAACTTGGCATGATAATTATAATTGAATTTTTTCAAAACAGCTTACAGGTTAGAAAAGCTCCTAGCTCAAAACATATTTTTTTAAATTGATTATATTATATATATTTTTTTTTTTACTTTTCAAAATCGATTTTGGGGTGACTATTCGATTCAGAGTCTCGATTCAAACTGATTCTTGCAATGTATTTGGTATAAAAATTAAAATGTAACTTTTTCAAAACAGCTTACAGGTTGGAAAAGCTCCTAGTTAAAAACACCTTTAAAAAATATATATATATATTCTAATATTTTTTTTATTTTTTTTTTATTTTTAAAATCAATTTTGGAGTGACTATTTGATTCAGAATCGATTCTCAATTCAAAACGATTCTTGCAATGTATAACTTGGTATAATAATTATAATTGAACTTTTTCAAAACCGCTTACTGGTTAGAAAAGCTCAGAGTTAAAAACATATATTTTTTAATTGATTCTTATATATATTTTTTTTTAAACTTTTCAAAATCGATTTTGGGGTGACAATTAGATTCAGAATCGATTCTTGATTCAAACTGATTCTTGCAATGTATAACTTGGTATAATAATTATAATTGAACTTTTTCAAAACCGCTTACATGTTAGAAAAGCTTGTAGTTAAAAACTTGTTTTTTTTTTAATTGATTCTAATATATTTATTTACTTTTCAAAATCAATTTTGGAGTGACTATTTGATTCAGAATCGATTCTCGATTCAAACCGATTCTTGCAATGTATAACTTGGTATAATAATTATAATTGAACTTTTTCAAAACCGCTTACAGGTTAGAAAAGCTCAGAGTTAAAAACATATATTTTTTAATTGATTCTAATATATGTATTTTTTTAACTTTTCCAAATCAATTTTGGGGTGACAATGCTATTCAGAATCGATTCAAACTGATTTGTGCAATGTATAACTCGGTATAATAATTATAATTGAACTTTTTCAAAACAGCTTACATGTTAAAAAAGCTTGTAGTTAAAAACTAATTTTTTTTTAATTGATTGTAATATATTTATTTACTTTTCAAAATCGATTTTGGTGTTACTATTTGATTCAGAATCAATTATCGATTCAAAACGATTCTTGCAATGTATTATTTGGTATAATAATTATAATAAACTTTTTCAAAAGAGCTTACAGGTTAGAAAAGTTCAGAGTTAAAAACACCTTTTATTAATTGATTCTAATATATATATATACATATATTTTTTTTTACTTTTCAAAATCAATTTTGAGGTGACAATTCGATTCAGAATCGATTCTCGATTCAAACCGATTCTTGCAATGTATAACTTGGTATAATAATTATACAACTTTTTCAAAACAGGTTACAGGTTACAAAAGCTTGTAGTTGAAAACTTATATATTTTTTAATTGATTGTAATATATTTTTTTACTTTTCAAAATCGATTTTGGGGTGACTATTTGATTCAGAAACGATTCTCGATTCAAACCGATTCTTGCAATGTATAATTTGGTATGATAATTATAATTGAACTTTTTCAAAACAGCTTACAGGTTAAAAAAGCTCAGAGTTAGAAAACATCTTCTTTTTTTAAAAATTGATTTTAATATATATATTTTTTTACTTTTCAAAATCGATTTTTGGTGTGACTATCCGATTCAGAATCGAGTTTCGATTCAAACCGATTCTTGCAATGAATAACTTGGTATAATAATTATAATTTAACTTTTTTAAAACAGCTTCCAAGTGAGAAAACCTTCTAGTTAAAAACGTTTAAAAAAAAAAAAAAAAAAAAGTATTCTAATGTATATTTTTTTTTTAACTTTTCAAAATTGATTTTGGGGTGACCATTCAATTCAGAATCAAGTCTTGATTCAAAACGATTCTTGCAATGTATAACTTGGTATGATAATTATAATTAAAGCTTACAGGTTAAAAAAGCTTGTAGTTGAAAACATTTTTTTTATTATTGATTCTAATACATTTTTTTACTTTTCAAAATCGATTTTGGGCAGACTGTTCAATTCACAATCGATTCTCGATTCAAACCGATTCTTGCAATGTATAACGTGGTATCCATCCATCAGAGGTGTGGACTCGAGTCACATGACTTGGACTCGAGTCAGACTCGAGTCATGAATTTGATGACTTTAGACTCGACTTGACAAAATGTAAAAAGACTTGCAACTCGACTTAGACTTTAACATCAATGACTTGTGACTTCACTTGGACTTGAGCCTTTTGAATTGACATGACTTGACATGACTTGCTACTTTCCCCAAAACCCAAAGATGAAAAAGTTATTCGGGAGCGCCCCGTATTTTTCATTGTGTACTTGTCTATCAGCGTTGCGTGTGTCAGCTGGTGTGCTGTCAGTACAACAGCCAATCAAATTAGATCTACTTTGTTTTCATCACACAGCATTCATCCAATCAAATTGCAGGACAACCAACGAAGAAGACATGTCCAAACCACACGCCAGTGAACAAAAAATGATACCTAAAATAATTTTGTTTGGGTATAAAAATTACGAGGTGGTCAACACAAAACGGTTTGCAGTATGCAACACATGCGGTTCGAAAATTACTGATGGAGAGGCAACAACTTCCAACTTCGTCCGGCATTTGAAGTTGCACAAAGAACGGTAAGTTTTGAATGTAAGATAACGTTTATTGGCTAAGTAACGTGACTTTTATTTGCTGTGTAGTTAAATCAGTGAGGCTGTAAACTCACTGCTAACGTTATAACGTTGTTGCAAACACGGGAATCTGTTGCAGTTCACTACCTTATTCATACTTTTTGTTCAGTGATTTTTTTTAAGCAGGGTTACGTTAGTCAATATATCACACGTAACGTTAGACGGCGGTCAGCAGCACCGCGTATGTTAGCCACCTAAAAAAAGACAAAAATAGTCAAATAAAGGTCAGTTAAAATGTATACTATATTATGAATATGTGTACCGTTTTAGCTAGCTTTCTGACATACTGTTGGTTGTTTACCTCAGTGGTCCCCAACCACCGGGCCGCGGGCCGGTACTGGTCCGTGGATCGATTGGTATCGGGCCGCACAAGAAATATATATATTTTTTTTTCTTTTTTTAATTAAATCAACATAAAAAACACAAGATACACTTACAAGTAGTGCACCAACCCAAAACAACTCTCTCCCCCCTTTTGTTCTGGGCATTGAACATGAAGACTCTTCCTTCACTGTTCCGAGTGGCCATGAGAGTCTTGGCAGTGCCTGCCTCCAGTGCTCCAGTGGAGCGAGTTTTCAGCCATAGTGGCATCATACTACGCCCCCATCGTGCACAAATGACTGACAGACTCTTGGCTAATTTGGTCTTTTGCAAATGCAATGCAGCATAGGGCCCTGACATATAAAAAGTACAACTTTTTTGTTATGTTCACGTATATGTCATGTTTTTTCAATGTTAACACTTTTGTACAAATAAGTACATTTGCACTTTATTTTTCAATGTGTTTGTTCTGTAAAGGAATGAGTTAATGTTTAAAATGACTGGTTAATAGTGCTATTATAAAGTGCAATGTCAGCACAATTTTCTTTCCTGCAATTTAAAATGCACTTGTTTTAATAAATAAATACAGCGTTTGAAAAGCATACACAATCTGTGTTAATATATTAGTCTGTGGTTAAAAGGACTTGAAAGGACTCGAAACTCAAAATGCAGGACTTAGGACTTGACTTGAGACTTTCCAGTCTTGACTTTGGACTTGACTCGGGGCTTGCCTGTCTTGACTCGGGACTTGACTCGGACTTGAGGGCAAAGACTTGAGACTTACTTGTGACTTGCAAAACAATGACTTGGTCCCACCTCTGCCATCCATCCATCATTGAACTTTTTCTAAACAGCTTCCAGGTTAGAAAAGCTCAGAGTTAAAAACATATATTTTTTTAAATTGATTGTAATATTTTTTTTTTTACTTTTCAAAATTGATTTTGGTGTGACTATTCCATTCAGAATCTATTCTCGATTCAAACCGATTCTTGCAATGTATAACTTTTTATAATAATTATAATTGAACTTTTTCAAAACAGCTTCCAAGTTAGAAAACCTCCTAGTTAAAAACATATTTTAAAAAAAAGTGTTCTAATATATATATTTTTTTTAACTTTTCAAAATTGATTTTGGGGTCATGATTCAATTCAGAATCAATTCTCGATTCAAAACGATTCTTGCAATGTATAACTTGGTATGATAATTATAATTAAAGCTTACAGGTTAAAAAAGCTTGTAGATGAAAACTTTTTTTTTTTTTTAATTCTAAAATATTTTTTTACTTTTCAAAATCGATTTTGGGCAGACGATTCAATTCACAATCGATTCTCAATTCAAACAGATTCTTGCAATGTATAACGTGGTATTCATTATTATAATTGAACTTTTTATAAACAGCTTCCAGGTTAGAAAAGCTAATAGCTAAAAATTTCTTTTTTTTATTGATTTTAATATATATGTTTTTTTACTTTTCAAAATCGATTTTGGGGTCACTATTCGATTCAGAATCGAGTTTCGATTCAAACCGATTCTTGCAATGTATAACTTGGTATAATAATTAGAATTTAACTTTTTCAAAACAGCTTACAGGTTACAAAAGCTCAGAGTTAAAAACATTTATACTTTTAAATTGATTGAAATTTATTTTTTTTACTTTTCAAAATCGATTTTGGTGTGACTATTCCATTCAGAATCTATTCTCGATTCAAACCGATTCTTGCAATGTATTATTTGGTATAATAATTATACTTGAACTTTTTTCAAAACAGCTTACAGGTTAGAAAAGCTCCCAGTTAAAAACTTTTTTTTTTTTTTAATTGATTCTAAAATATATATTTTTTAACTTTTCAAAATCGATTTTGGTGTGACGATTGGATTCAGAATCAATTCTCGATTCAAACCGATTTTTGCAATGTATTTGGTATAATAAACAAAACAGCTTACAGGTTAGAAAAGCTGCAAGTTAAAAACACCTTTTTTTTTTTTTTTAATTGATTCTAATAATTGTTGTCTTTTTTATTTTCAAAATTGATTTTGGTGTGACTATTCGATTCAAAATCAAGTCTCGATTCAAACCGATTCTTGCAATGTATAACTTGGTATAATAATTATGATTGAACTTTTTTAAAACAGCTTACAGGTTAGAAAAGCTCTGAGTTAAAAACATATTTTTAAAAATGTATTCTAATATATATATATATATATATATATATATATATATATATATATATATATATATATATATATATATATATATATATATATATATATTTTTTTTTTTTTTTTTTTTTTTTTTTTTTTTTTCTAAATCGATTTTAGTGGCAGGAAATACATCATTAATGAATAAAGCAAAATATGTAGTGGACAAAAAAAAATAAAAAATCACTCCCATGTTCTCTACTGCTCGCGAGTGTTGCCATACCTGTCAAAAAAAAAAAAGATTTTAAGATTAATCACAATTCGTATTTGTAACAATTCTTAATTGATTAAAAAAAAATATATATATATATATATATATATATATATATATATATATATATATATATATATATATATATATATCTTGTTTTAATTAAAATATTGGTATTGGGACAACACTAATATATGCAGGTATAATACATTAACAATATATTTTCGTACATAAGCTGCAAAAAAAAAATAGTACAATTTACTTCAAAAACTGGCAGCTCAGTCACCACAATTTCACAGTAAAAGCAGTAGGTTTTTTTTACAGCATACCGTATTTCCTTGAATTGCCGCCGGGGCGGTAATTAATTTAAAACCTCTTCTCACTCCGGCCCTTACCAAAGGCATGCGGTAAATTTAGGCCTGCGCTTTAAGTGTGATGTAAGGATACCATCATCAAAAGCACATTTAATAAAAAAAACATTATTATGGTCTTACCTTTACTTATAAATGAAGTCCATGCGCCGCTCCTTCTGAAAAAAATCATCGATAACATGTTTATAGATGTCTTCCTTATCTTTGTTCAGTTTTAAAGGTCTCGCTGTCTCGATGGAGATCTTCCTTTAATTATTACCTCCTGCTTCCATTGAAAGTCCAGTTTAGAAAACTGTTTTATTTTAGATATGTAATCCTCCATGTTAAAAGGGGAAAAAAAACTATCGCTAACTGTTGCTGCTTGTTGTCACTTCTTCTGCAGCCGAGTAGTCGCAAGAAGGATCACTAGCGCTCTCTACCACCAGG
The DNA here is from genome assembly GCF_033978685.3 of Nerophis lumbriciformis. Taxonomy (NCBI): domain Eukaryota; kingdom Metazoa; phylum Chordata; class Actinopteri; order Syngnathiformes; family Syngnathidae; genus Nerophis; species Nerophis lumbriciformis. Next base: position 35,053,149 of record NC_084568.2, on the reverse strand, counting down.
AGGCGGGAGTCATTTAATGACTCATATTTGACACACGCAGCTACGGTATATTAATAAAACATAGCTGCTTACTGTTCTTTTTTGCATACTCAATAGTTTGGACCTTAAATCTGACTGAATAGCTCTTAATCTTCTTCCCTTTATGCGATTTTAAATTATTGAAATCAGCCTCCTCCATTTTGAAATTGATAACAGGTGAAGTGTCACTCTTGACGTGACGAGTTTGACCCGGCGGAAATTCTAGACATGCGCTAATAAAAATAATATTTTGCGAAACGAGTTTGACCCGGCGTTAATCCTGAGCCGGCGGTAATGCTAAGCATGCGCTAATTATTTTGCGAAACAAGTTTGACCCGGCGGTAATTCTAGGCATGCGCATACTATATACCCGGCGGCAATTTAAGGAAATACGGTATACAAAAAAATGGAATGAATGGAATGGAGAAACAATACCACTGTTTTTAGCGGTAAAATTCAAGCAACAGAGCTGCCATGTTTTGGTTTTTTTATACCGTAAAATCTTATTTTTTTAGTGGGGTTTTTTGTTTGTTCTTTAAGGTTTTAGTGTCTTACTGTATATGGGGAAAAAAACAGTACCAAAGTTGATTTTACGGTAAAAAAAAAAACTCAGTCGGTGGAATTTAACCGTAAAATCTATTGTCAATTTTACAGTCTACAATCTGATTTATCATTTGTTTTCAAATCATAAGTCAAGCAGATATTTAAGTATAGTTTTTATCTTTATTTTAACAAACAACATTTTTGGAATACATGATAGTATAATAGTTTGATTTTGATAGTGCATGTTTAAAAGATATGCGATTGCATGATTTTTAACGTCAAAAGGGAAAGAACAAATATATTTTGTAAGAAAAGATTACCGTATTTTTCGAACTATAAGTCGCAGTTTTTTTCATAGTTTGGCCGGGCTCCAGTGCGACTTGTATATGTTTTTTTCCTTCTTTATTGTGCATTTTCGGCAGGTGCGACTTATACTCCGAAAAATACGGTAAGCATTTTATTAACACATTATTTTCAGGCTTTCGCGGGCCACATAAAAAAATGTGGCGGGCCAGATTTGGCTCCCGTGCCTTGAGTTTGACACCAGTGATCTAATTGAAGGAATTATTCTGATCCAAAACGGTTCAATTTAAAGACCAGTTCATCATAAATGATTTTCATACCTACCAGTGTTCTGTATGAGTCATTTCACTTGCTCATGCCTTTTTTAACACCACGTATGTATGATATGCATCCATCCATCCATCTTCTTCCGCTTATCCGAGGTCGGGTCGCGGGGGCAGCAGCCTAAGCAGGGAAGCCCAGACTTCCCTCTCCCCAGCCACTTCGTCCAGCTCTTCCTGTGGGACCCCGAGGCGTTCCCAGGCCAGCCGGGAGAGATAGTCTTCCCAACGTGTCCTGGGTCTTCCCCGCGGCCTCCTACCGGTCGGACGTGCCCTAAACACCTCCCTAGGGAGGCGTTCGGGTGGCATCCTGACCAGATGCCCGAACCACCTCATCTGGCTCCTCTCCATGTGGAGGAGCAGCGGCTTTACTTTGAGCTCCTCCCGGATGGCAGAGCTTCTCACCCTATCTCTAAGGGAGAGCCCCGCCACCCGGCGGAGGAAACTCATTTCGGCCGCTTGTACCCGTGATCTTGTCCTTTCGGTCATAACCCAAAGCTCATGACCATAGGTGAGGATGGGAACGTAGATCGACCGGTAAATTGAGAGCTTCGCCTTCCGGCTCAGCTCCTTCTTCACCACAACGGATCGATACAGCGTCCGCATTACTGAAGACGCCGCACCGATCCGCCTGTCCATCTCACGATCCACTCTTCCCTCACTCGTGAACAAGACTCCGAGGTACTTGAACTCCTCCACTTGGGGCAAGATCTCCTCCCCAACCCGGAGATGGCACTCCACCCTTTTCCGGGCGAGAACCATGGACTCGGACTTGGAGGTGCTGATTCCCATCCCAGTCACTTCACACTCAGCTGCGAACCGATCCAGTGAGAGCTGAAGATCCTGGCCAGATGAAGCCATCAGGACTACATCATCTGCAAAAAGCAGAGACCTAATCCTGCAGCCACCAAACCAGATCCCCTCAACGCCTTGACTGCGCCTAGAAATTATGTCCATAAAAGTTATGAACAGAATCGGTGACAAAGGGCAGCCTTGGCGGAGTCCAACCCTCACTGGAAACGTGTTCGACTTACTACCGGCAATGCGGACCAAGCTCTGGCACTGATCATACAGGAAGCGGACAGCCACAATCAGACAGTCCGATACCTCATACTCTCTGAGCACTCCCCACAGGACTTCCCGAGGGACACGGTTGAATGCCTTCTCCAAGTCCACAAAACACATGTAGACTGGTTGGGCAAACTCCCATGCACTCTCAAGGTGCACAGTTCCACGACCAGGACGAAAACCATGATATTGTATCGGATTAACATCAGTATCGGACAATAATCGCGGCTCCAATATCAGTATCAGAACAAATGCGCACATTTGGGAGCATGTTCACAAAACAACGAAAACAAAAACAATTTTTAACTCCTTGACAATCACCGAATAAACCCCAAACTATTTGGCAAGGATGGACCCAGGGACTCATTTTCAAAATTACTTAACCAGTTCCCATAAAAGTTTGTGAGGGAGCGTCTGGGCCAAGGGATGAGTCATAAAACGACTGAGCGGATACATTAATTTTGTGGATACATTAAGTTTTACTTGCCTTTGGTTCATGTTCCCTTGATTTCTCAGTAAATAATGCATGGACGGAGTTTCTTGTATGGACCTGGTCTTCCCTTAGCTGCCATTTCTGGCATCGAGAAGCAGAAAAGCACAGGTGTTACCAATCAAACTCAACTTGACTACCTAAGAACGTTAGTAACGTCGACTCTGCGGTCCAGATAATCTGGATTTTGCTGACCTGGATCAGGTCGTCTGTCGTACTCGTTTTTCAAAGCAACATTGGATTGGATCAAACTGATATAGGTACAGTTTCTAAGATCACCAAATCCAGGTGAAAATGTATTTCCATACTTTTCTAAATAAAGGGGACCACAAAAAATGGCTTTATTTGGACAAAAAAATCTTAAGGTACATGAAACATATGTTTATTTTTGCAAGTTTGTCCTTAAATAAAATAGTGAACACACTAGACAACTTGTCTTTTAGTAGTAAGTAAACAAACAAAGACTCCTAATTAGTTTGCTGACGTATGCAGTAACATATTGTGTCATTTATACACTTATTTTGTACACATGAGGGACAAACTGTAAAAAATGCATTATTAATCTACTTGTTCATTTACTGTTAATATCTGCTTATTTTCTGTTTTAACATGTTCTATCTACACTTCTGTTAAAATGTAATAATCACTTATTCTTCTCTTCTTTGATACTTTACATTAGTTTTGGATGATACCACACATTTAGGTATCAATTTGATACCAAGTAGTTACAGGATCACACATTGGTCATATTCAAAGTCCTCATGTGTCCAGGGACGTATTTTCTGACTTTGTAAACATAATATACATTTAAAAAAACGAAAGAAGATGTTGTGATGCCAAAACATATCGACGTAATCAGAATAGTATCGACTAGATACGCTCCTGTACTTGGTATCATTATAGTGGATGTCAGGTGTCGATCCACCAATGGCGTTTGAGTACATTAATAATCACTTATTCTTCTGTCGTTTGATATATATATATTAGTTTTGGATGATAACACATATTTGGGTATCGATCCGATACCAAGTCGTTACAGGATCATACGTTGGCCATATTCAAAGTCCTCATGTATTTCCTGAGTTTATAAACATAATATAAATAAATAAAATAAAAAACATTTTATGATGCTAAAAAATATTGATGTAATCATAGTAGTATCGACTAGATACACTCCTGTACTTGGTATCATTACAGTGGATGTCAGGTGATAGTTTGTTTACATTGTGACGCCAGTGAGCTATATTATCCTCCTACGGTGTGTAGTGAAGCATGTTTAGCTATTCCTCGTCCTGCAGTGATAATGATACTTGTAAGAAACATGCTTTATTTGTTGCCATGGAGGCGAGGATTAGTGATGTAGAAGTAGCTAAAACACTGCCGACTGCGGATGGATGTTAGCTGCTAGCTAGCTAGCCATGTCTAAAACCACCTCTGTTGTGTTTCAGTGTTATAACTTCACCTTTATCTTTACTTTTTAAGCCAAAATGCGTCCATTCTTCCTTTTCTGTCTACACACTGTGTCTGCTTGTAAGTACTCTGTGATTATGCACTGCCGAACATGCTCCTCTGCTCATAAAACCAGCAATGACATGACGTGACGAGGAGGCGGGTGGAGGACTGGTACTTTTTAAAGGCGGTATAGGACCGATTAGGATTCATTAGTATCGCGGTACTATACTAGTACCGGTATACCGTACAACCCTACCACAAACTGATCCAGACTAAAATTAGGATTGGATTCCGTGATATGTTTCGATTTCAGAATACTTCTTTCTCTTTTGAACGACCCATTTTCAAGATTGGATAACAATTTGATCAGATTACCTTTGTACAACTGGCCTCTCGGAATGGGTACCTTTCATGTTTGAACCGATACGTAACCTTAAAATCGGTATGGGTGCTCAACGACACTAATTTCCGGTACTTTAGGGCATATCCACGTGGTAATATATTCACCAACTGTGCTCGCCAGTTGCGAGTATGCATTTTTTCAGTTTGTCCTTACGTGTGTTGGCATAAATGTGCCAGTCCTGTCTTTTGTTGTGCCCTACAAAGTGTTTGTACTCCAAGTATTGTAAGTATTGTTTGACTTGGAGATGTCCGATAATATCGGCCTGCGGATATTATCGGCTGATAAATGCTTTTAAATGTAATATCGGAAATTATCGGTGTCGGTTTCAAAAAGAAAAATGTATGACTTTTTAAAACGCCGCTGTGTACACGGACGTAGGGAGAAGTACAGTACTTTATCAGTATTTATTGCCACCTTTCCCAACTTCTTTGTCACGTGTTGCTGGCATCAAATTCTAAAGTTAATGATTATTTGCAACAAAAAAAAAAAAGTTTATCAGTTTGAACATCAAATATGTTGTCTTTGTAGCATATTCAACTAAATATGGGTTGAAAATAAATAAATAATTTAAAAATATCAATGGCATATCAAATAAAATTTTAATAAAAATTGAATGCCTCTTTTCTATTTGCAGCCTTCTGAGGTAAATATCAAAATAAACTTTTTCCACAGGCTAATAATACATTTTAAAATAACAATAATGAATGAATCAAACATTCAAGCCTTGAAGTAGCAAGAGAAAGTGCATGAATAAAACGTTAATTATTGCTCAGTTTGCTACACGGATTTGCTTTAACACTGAATATGGAACAAGCGACGCTTACATAACTTAATAGTGCAAAATCAATTTTCAAAAAACAAACGAAAAAACATCAATGATATATTAAATAAAATGTAAATAATAAATTGAATGCCTCTTTTCTATTTGCAGCCTTCTGAGGTAAATATCAAAATTAACTTAGTGGGCGGGGTTGGGGGGGCGGGGTTTGGTGGTAGCGGGGGTGTATATACGTCCCGGAAGAGTTAGTGCTGCAAGGGCTTCTGGGTATTTGTTCTGTTGTGTTTATGTTGTGTTACGGTGTGGATGTTCTCCCGAAATGTGTTGGTCATTCTTGTTTGGTGTGGGTTCACAGTGTGGCGCATATTTGTAACAGTGTTAGAGTTGTTTGTACGGCCACCCTCAGTGTGACCTGTATGGCTGTTGACCAATTATGCGTTGCATTCACTTGTGTGTGTGTGTCAAAGCCGCATATAGAATGCGACTGTGCCGGCACGTTGTTTGTATGGAGGAAAAGCGGACGTGACGACAGTTTGTAGAGGACGTTGAAGGCAGTGCCTTTAAGGCACGCCCCCAATAATATTGTCTGGGTGGAAGTCGGGAGAAATTGGAGAGAATGGTTGCCCCGGGAGATTTTTAGGAGAGGCACTGAAATTCGGGAGTGTTGGCAAGTATGAGTATTAGTGGTGAATGCGAAAACGGGCGGGCCAGTTCTGATGTTAATTTGATATTGCCTCAAGGGCCAAATTTGGCCCGCGGGCCAGAGTTTGACACCCATGTCGTAAAGCATCTCGAAGGTATTAAAAAAAACATACCATATGCCTCAGTCTACGTCATTTTCACTGTAGACATTGTCCCAACTCATCATTTTTTGAGAGCTGTCTTTGTTCTGTACATATTCTTCGAAAAGTCTTTTTATCATCCATGTTCTACTTTTTGTAGTTTCCGTCGTACACTATATTGCCAAAAGTATTTGGCCACCCATCCAAATGATCAAGGGTCCTAATCAAGCACTTAGGCATGGAGACTGTTTCTACAAACATTTGTGAAAGAATGGGCCGCTTTCAGTGATTTCCAGCGTGGAACTGTCATAGGATGCCACCAGTGCAACAAATCCAGTCGTGAAATTTCCTCGGTCCTAAATATTCCAAAGTCAACTTTATTCTAAGAAAAGTGAAGAGTTTGGGAACAACAGCAACTCAGCCACCAAGTGGTAGGCCACGTAAACTGACAGAGAGGTCAGCCTAGTGCGAAGACTTTCTGCACAGTCAGTTGCTACAGAGCTCCAAACGTCATGTGACCTTCCAATTAGCCCACGTACAGTACGCAGAGAGCTTCATGCAATGGGTTTCCATGGCCGAGCAGCTGCATCTAAGACATACATCACCAACTCCAATGCAAAGTGTGGGATGCAGTGGTGTAAAGCACGTCTCCACTGGACTCTAGAGCCTTCTCTGGACTGATGAATCACACTTTTCCATCTGGCAATCTGATGGACCAGTCTGGGTTTGGAGGTTGCCAGGAGAACGCTACATTTCGGACTGCATTGTGCCGAGTGTGAAATTTAGTGGAGGAGGAATTATGGTGTGGGGTTGTTTTTCAGGAGTTGTTCCAGTGAAAGGAACTTTGAATGCTCCAGGATACCAAAACATGTTGGACAATTGCATGGGATGGCACTTCAAGTTCATATGTGAGTCAAGGCAGGTGGCCAAATACTTTTGGCAATATAGTGTAGATGATGAAAACTTAGCAGGCCACTTGTGGTATTGTTATCAAAGTCATTAGTACAAATATTATCAATAGGTGTGGCACTGTGTCCTGAGATTCTGCTTGGCCTTGTGATCTTAGGATATAAACCCGGGCTATACATTGTGTCCATGAAGTCATCTATGGGATTTTGTTTGATAGGAATGCCTTTAAACTCTGCGGGTGTTGTTGACGTGACTAGCAGGTTGCTCCAGTTGTTTGTAAACAATTTTCCTCGTCCTTTTTCAGCGGACGACGGGTGCGGAGGTACCCTCCGAGGCCAGAGCGGCGTGATCACCACTCCCAACTACCCGGCCGAGTACAACAACCACGCCGACTGCACGTGGACCGTGCTGGCGGAGCCGGGGGACACCATCGCCCTGGTCTTCTCCGACTTCCAGCTGGAGGACGACTACGACCTGCTGGAGGTCGGCGGCACGGAGAGTTCGTCGCAGTGGTGAGTCGTCAGCGCTTCTCTCTTTGGTCCGTGGCTGCCGGGTCCGAACCTTTTCCGCTGAGGGCCACACATTGAGCAATGAAAGCATGCGGGGGCCATTTTGATAGTTTTATTTTTCAAAACCAACACAATATATATATATTTTTTCAACTTTAGCACTCTCCTCAAGTTTGATCCCAGAGACCCAGAAGGGTCCTGGTCATAACAATTTAAAAAAATAAGTCTCATAATATATATTTGTTTATCATTCAATGCGTAACTCTATTTATCAATTTCAAATCTGTCGATATAAAGTTAAAAAATTAAATAAAATGCAATATTTCCCCCACAAAAAGTGCAATATTTGATGTGAAGTAATATGTGCCTTAATAAGTCATTGCACTTTTTGATTTTATTGCATTATTTTTTTGCACTGGAGGTTTGAAAGAAATTCAATAAAAATCCACTAAATTTTTAAGGGATCCAAAAGGGTCCCGCTAAAAAGTGTTAAGTCATGCATTTTTTTTTTTTTATATATATACTTACAACACTAAAGTGTCTAGATCAACTTCAGATCTATCCGTCGATTATAAGTTTTTATTCATTTTTATGATCTTTTTAATTGTTTTATGTCATTTTTGTCAAAGAATACTTAGTTGGTTTTTTTTGTATGGCAAACACAAAATATGCAGTATTTCCCCCCCAAAAAAATGTCAAAGTGGAATATTTGATGTGAGGTCATTCATGTCACTTTTGATTTGAATTATGTATTTATTTTTTTTACCCACAATGGCCGTTTAAAAAAAAAAAATCCCACTAAAATTCCAAAGGATCCAAAAGGGCCCCACTAATAATTAAGTTGTCCAATTTAAAAAAAGAAAAAAAGAAAAGAAAAGTTTTACATTCAACACTAAAGTGTCTAGATCAATTTCAAATGTATCTGTCAATTAAAAGTTTTTATTAATTTTTATGATCTTTTAATTGTTTTATGTCCATTTTTTTTAAATTAATTTTTACTTTCAACACTTAAGTAAAATATGCAGTATTTCCCCGAAAAAAAGATTTCAAAGTAGAATACTTGATGTGAGGTAATTGGAGTCAATAATTCATTACACTTTTGATTTGAATTATTTATTAATTTTTTTCCCACAATGGCCATTTAAAAAAAAAATCCCACTAAAATTCCAAGGGATCCAAAAGGGCCCCACTAATAACTAAGTTGTCCAATTAAAAAAAATAAAATAAAAGTTTTACATTCGACACTTAAGTGTCTGGATCAATTTCAGATGTATCTGTCGATTAAAACGTTTTTATTAATTTTTATGATCTTTTAATTGTTTTATGTCCATTTTGTTTTAAATTAATTTTTACTTTCAATACTTAAGTAAAATATGCAGTATTTCCCCGAAAAAAAGATTTCAAAGTGGAATACTTGATGTGAGGTAACTGGAGTCAATAATTCATTACACTTTTGATTTGAATTATTTATTTATTTTTTCCCCACAATGGCCATTTAAAAAAAAAAAAAAAAAAAAAAAATCCCACTAAAATTCCAAAGGATCCAAAAGGGCCCCACTAATAATTAAGTTGTCCAATTTAAAAAAGAAAAAAAAAAGTTTTACATTCAACACTTAAGTGTCTAGATCAATTTCAGATGTATCTGTCGATTAAAAGTTTTTATTAATTTTTATGATCTTTTAATTGTTTTATGTCCATTTTTTTAACTACTTTTTACTTTCAACACTTAAGTATAATATGCACTATTTCCCCCAAAAAAAGGTTTCAAAGTGGAATATTTGATGTGAGGTAATTGGAGTCAATAATTCATTACACTTTTGATTTGAATGTATTTTAATTTTTTTCCCACAATGGCCGTTTAAAAAAAAAATCCCACTAAAATTCCAAAGGATCCAAAAGGGCCCCACTAATAATTAAGTTGTCCAATTTAAAAAAGAAAAAAAAAAGTTTTACATTCAACACTTAAGTGTCTACACCAATTTCAGATCCATCTGTCGATTAAAAGTTTTTTATTAATTTTTATGATCTTTTAATTGTTTTATGTCTTTTTTTTTCTTTTTTTTTTTAAAGAAAACTTAGTTGTTTTTTTTGTATGGCAAACACAAAATATGCAGTATTTTCAACCAAAAAAAATTTCAAAGTGGAACATTTGATGTCACATTACATTTTTGATTCTAATTATTTTTTTTATTTTATTTTTTCAAAGGCTGTTTGAAAACCCTGAAAAAAACACTAAAATTCAAAGGGATCCAAAAGTGCCCCACTAACAAGTTTTAAGTCATACCATTTAAAAAAAAAAAATTTTTTTTTACCTTAAACACTTGTGTCTAGATCAGGGGTCCCCAAACTAAGGCGTCCAAAATTCGGCCCGCGGGAAGTCCCAAATTACAAAAACTTGTAATTTTTTTTGTGTTGTTTTTTATTTATTTATTTATTTATTTGTTTTATTATATATTTTTTTTGATGCAAAATATATTGTCTAAAAATGCATTTTTTCCCTTCGATAACGTGACATCATAGCGCTCGTAATATATATATTTATATATATACAGCCGGGCCCCCGGCCAAATTTGTTTAACCCTATGCGGCCCCTGAGTCAAAAGTTTGGGGACCCATGGTCTAGATCAACTTTAGATCTATCTGTCAATTATAAGTTTTTATCTTCTTGTTTTATGTCCTTTTTGTCAAAGTAAACCTAGTTGTTTATTGTTGGATGGCAAACATAAAATATGCATTATTTTCCCCCAAAAAATTTTTTTAAATGGTGTCATTCCCGTGCTGGATTTGGCCCCCAGGGCTGTCACTTGAACAGCCCTAACATAGGAACTGTGGATGATGGGCAAAATTCTCCCCAAAAAGTCCAGTTTTTCTTTGACAAATTCCACCTTTTCTGCATCTTTCAGCAATTACTGCTAGATTCTGCACTTCCTATGTAGAAATGTTGCCGTTTCCCTCGCAGCCAGGGAGAGAGAAATAGAAGAAGGTGTGAGAATGGAACGATAGGCGTGAATTGGACCGAACGGGAAGGGGTCATCTTGCCAAGTATTAATAAAGAAATCATTGAGATTGCCCAGGTGATATCTTGAAAATGTCAACAAATAAACATATGACTCACAGCAACAGCTTTCCCCCATTAGTGTGTCGCATGCGGAGTGTGGGTTTGAATCACCATTGCCCCCCCCCACACACACACACACACACACACACACACACACACACACACACACACACATTCTTGTATTTCTTACCTTCTTGAGACCTCTGAAAAATGCCTACCTCTTTAGGACCAGCCTTTCTCGATATATAAAGATTTGTATTTACATACTATGCAAATATAAAAAAGGTTGTTGTGAAAAATGAGTGGGAATTTCACAAGAAAAAGGTAAAAATTTCACAAGAAAAATTTAAAATTTCGCAGTATTATTTTAAAAGTCGTAATTTTACTCAACGCAAGTCAAAATTTTACGATAAAAACTGAACATTTGTGCAATATTATGATAAAAGTTGGAATTTTACTCTAACGGTCGCAATTATACAAGAGAAGCTTAAAATGTTGGCAATTTTATAAAAAGAGTCGGCATTTTACTTGACAAGTCACAATTTTATAAGAAAACTTTCAAATTTTGGCAATATTAAAATAATAATCGGAATTTTACTTGGCCAAATTATGACAAAAGTCATAATTTTACTCGAAATTTTTTTTCCACTATTTTACAAGAACAACAAAAAAAATTGAAATATTGTGATAAAAGTCAGAATTTTATACGACAAATGTCACCATTTGGCAATAAAAGTAATAATTTTACATTAAAAAATAATAATTTTACATTAAAAAATAATAATTTTACATTAAAAAAATAATAATTTTACGAGAAAATATTGCAATATTACAGAAACAAAGAATATGAGAAATTTTATAAGAAAAATGTCGACACATTGCGACAAAACGACATTTATTTTTTGTTTGCAATTAGATTTTAATCTTCATTATTTAAGTTATTACAGTATGTCTCTATATACATATTTATTTATTTAAAAAAAAAAAAAATTGGCCAAAGGGGGCGCATTTCAATTTCTTACACACACTTGTTATTACATATGTTGGCCATAGGGGGAGCACTTACATTTTTTTATACACACTTGTTATTTCATATGTTGGCCAGAGGGGGAGCACTTTTAACACCGACACACAGTCAATTTGAAAACAAAAAACATTTGAAATATTGTGATAAAAGTCAGAATTTTATACGACAAATGTCACCATTTGGCAATAAAAGTAATAATTTTACATTAAAAAATAATAATTTTACATAAAAAAAAAAAAAATTTACATTAAAAAATAATAATTTTACGAGAAAATATTGCAATATTACAGAAACAGAAAGAATATGAGAAATTTTATGAGAAAAATGTCGACACATTGCGACAAAACGACTGCTTTCAGTTATTTTTTGTTTGCAATTAGTTTTTAATCTTCATTATTTAAGTTATTACAGTATGTCTCTATATACATATTTATTTATTTAAAAAAAAAAAAAATGGCCAAAGAGGGCGCATTTCAATTTCTTACACACACTTGTTATTACATATGTTGGCCAGAGGGGGAGCACTTACATTTTTTTATACACACTTGTTATTTCATATGTTGGCCAGAGGGGGAGCACTTTTAACACCGACACACAGTCAATTTGAAAACAAAAGTCAGAATTTTATACGACAAATGTCACCATTTGGCAATAAAAGTAATAATATTACATTTAAAAAATAATAATTTTACATAAAAAATAATAATTTTACATATAAAAATAATAATTTTACATTAAAAAATAATTTTACGAGAAAATATTGCAATATTACAGAAACAGAAATAATATGAGAAATGTTATAAGAAAAATGTCGACACATTGCGACAAAACGACTGCTTTCAGTTATTTTTTGTTTGCAATTAGTTTTTAATCTTCATTATTTAAGTTATTACAGTATGTCTCTATATACATATTTATTTATTTAAAAAAAAAAAAAAATGGCCAAAGAGGGCGCATTTCAATTTCTTACACACACTTGTTATTACATATGTTGGCCAGAGGGGGAGCACTTAATTTTTTTTATACACACTTGTTATTTCATATGTTGGCCAGAGGGGGAGCACTTTTAAAACCGACACAGTCAATTTGAAAAATCCCTCCTTTTTGGGACCACCCTAATTTTGATAGATTTCACCACCTGAGGTGCAAATGAGACCTCTATTTTTTGTTTTTTGTACTGTGCTTAAGGCTGATGACAAAGGAGTCACGGACCACAGATGGCCCCTGTGCCGCACTTTGGGCAACCCAGCTGTAGAAGCTAACTGTTAATGGCCACTATAGTCTTAGTAGCGTAGTGTATTTGTTCATCCTATGGTCACATATGGGACGCGGGTTGTCTTACGTCACCACCGGAAGTCGTAAAATCAGCTGTTCACCTGGCGGGTTTTTTCGGGGATGAATAGGGAAGTCCTTCTTTATCTTGTTTTATCATATATTCCCGCCTTTGCACCTGTCAATGTTTACTTTTGTATGCACATTAAATCAACGAAAAATCCTGACTTTGGAGCAATGTTCACGGACTCTAGTATTTGCCTCTCTATTATATGCAATGTTTTTTCCGTATTGGGACCATGATTTTGGTCCTAACTTGGTTCTCATATGGAAGGTAAATGTCCTTGTTGATGTCTCAAGAAGGGCAGAAATACAAGAACACACACACACACACACGTTTATCCTTTCAATTAGTCAGCGTACGACAACACACATGCTCAGCTCTAACGATGACGAGGTAGGACATCGGGTGTTGGCCTGGTTCTGGCACCATCTGTGGCAGCTCCCGATGGCAGGAAGTCATTAGCGAGCGGCGTATGCGCACAGGAGATGCGTGGATGCAGGTGTGCGCCGAAGGGTTGTTCTTCTAAACGTGGAAGTCTGAGGCGTGGGCAGAAACTCAGTCCGGGGGTGAAGTGTGTGGACTGTGGAGCAAGAAAGAAGTGTTGCATAGGAAAGTGTCTTTGACCATCTCCAGGCGCTTGCCGGACTCCCTGAGGTGGTTCTTTTGCAGCCTCTTGTCCCGGACTTTGATTTGCTTTGTTGTTGTCTTATGTCGGAGCATCCGAGTCTCCAAAGAGTCGTGTCGACTTTGTTGTGGTGGACTTTCTGCGCCTGCGTTCGTAGCTTGCATGGATGCACCTGTGGAATTGCTTGAAGAGAAAGTACAACGAGTAAGTGAGAAGAACCGTGGCTCAGGGGGGACATGAAGTAGCCTTTTTTATCCCAGGATATCTTGTTAAGGGAAATCACTGTAAATAGTCGGACTTGTGACCCCGGGGAACACGTTTTATTAGTCCCATACTTGTTTATTAGTGTTTATTAGTGTTCTCAGACAGAGAAGGGTGGGGTGCCATCTCCGGGTTGGGGAAGAGATCTTGCCCCAAGTAGAGTTCAAGTACCTGGGAGTCAATCAATCAATCAATCAATGTTTACTTATATAGCCCTAAATCACCAGTGTCTCAAAGGGCTGCACAAGCCACAACGACATCCTCGGCTCAGATCCCACATCAGGGCAAGGAAAAACTCAACCCAATCGGATGACAATGAGAAACCTTGGAGGGGGGGATCTAACATAATAGTGTGAGAGTCCAGTCCATAGTGGATCTAGCATAATAGTGTGAGAGTCCACTCCATAGTGGATCTAGCATAATACTGTGAGAGTCCAGTCCATTGTGAATCTAACATAATAGTGTGAAAGTCCAGTCCATAGTGGATCTAACATAATAGTGTGAGAGTCCAGTCCATAGTGGATCTAACATAATAGTGTGAGAGTCCAGTCCATAGTGGATCTAACATAATAGTGTGAGAGTCCAGTCCATAGTGGATCTAACATAATAGTGTGAGAGTCCAGTCCATAGTGGATCTAACATAATAGTGTGAGAGTCCAGTCCATAGTGGATCTAACATAATAGTGTGAGAGTCCAGTCCTTATTGGATCTAACAAAATAGTGTGAGAGTCCAGTCCATAGTGGATCTAACATAATAGTGAGAGTCCAGTCCATAGTGGATCTAACATAATAGTATGAGAGTCCAGTCCATAGTGGATCTAACATAATAGTGTGAGAGTCCAGTCCATAGTGGATCTAACATAATAGTGTGAGAGTCCAGTCCATAGTGGATCTAACATAATAGTGTGAGAGTCCAGTCCATAGTGGATCTAACATAATAGTGTGAGAGTTCAGTTCATAGTGGATCTAACATAATAGTGTGAGAGTCCAGTCCATAGTGGATCCAACATAATATTGTGAGTTGTGAGAGTCCAGTCCATAGTGGATCTAACATAATATCGTGAGAGTCCAGTCCATAGTGGATCTAACATAATAGTGAGAGTCCAGTCCATAGTGGATCTAACATAATAGTGTGAGAGTCCAGTCCTTATTGGATCTAACAAAATAGTGTGAGAGTCCAGTCCATAGTGGATCTAACATAATAGTGAGAGTCCAGTCCATAGTGGATCTAACATAATAGTATGAGAGTCCAGTCCATAGTGGATCTAACATAATAGTGTGAGAGTCCAGTCCATAGTGGATCTAACATAAAAGTGTGAGAGTCCAGTCCATAGTGGATCTAACATAATAGTGTGAGAGTTCAGTTCATAGTGGATCTAACATAATAGTGAGAGTCCAGTCCATAGTGGATCTAACATATTATTGTGAGAGTCCAGTCCATAGTGGATCTAACATAATATTGTGAGTTGTGAGAGTCCAGTCCATAGTGGATCTAACATAATATTGTGAGAGTCCAGTCTATAGTGGATCTAACATAATAGTGAGAGTCCAGTCCATAGTGGATCTAGCATAATAGTGTGACAGTCCAGTCCATCGTGGATCTAACATAATAGTGTGAGAGTCCAGTCCATAGTGGATCTAACATAATATTGTGAGAGTCCAGTCCATAGTGGATCTAACATAGTAGTGACAGTCCAGTCCATAGTGGATCTAACATAATAGTGAGAGTCCAGTCCATAGTGGATCTAACAATATAGTGTGAGAGTCCAGTCCTTAGTGGATCTAACATAATAGTGTGAGAGTTCAGTTCATAGTGGATCTAACATAATAGTGGGAGTCCAGTCCATAGTGGATCTAACATATTATTGTGAGAGTCCAGTCCATAGTGGATCTAACATAATATTGTGAGTTGTGAGAGTCCAGTCCATAGAAGATCTAACATAATATTGTGAGAGTCCAGTCCATAGTGGATCTAACATAATAGTGAGAGTCCAGTCCATAGTGGATCTAACATAGTAGTGAGAGTCCAGTCTATAGTGGATCTAACATAATAGTGAGAGTCCAGTCCATAGTGGATCTAGCATAATAATGTGACAGTCCAGTCCATCGTGGATCTAACATAATAGTGTGAGAGTCCAGTCCATAGTGGATCTAACATAATATTGTGAGAGTCCAGTCCATAGTGGATCTAACATAGTAGTGACAGTCCAGTCCATAGTGGATCTAACATAATAGTGAGAGTCCAGTCCATAGTGGATCTAACATAATAGTGTGAGAGTCCAGTCCATAGTGGATCTAACATAATAGTGTGAGAGTTCAGTTCATAGTGGATCTAACATAATAGTGAGAGTCCAGTCCATAGTGGATCTAACATATTATTGTGAGAGTCCAGTCCATAGTGGATCTAACATAATATTGTGAGTTGTGAGAGTCCAGTCCATAGTGGATCTAACATAATATTGTGAGAGTCCAGTCCACAGTGGATCTAACATAATAGTGAGAGTCCAGTCCATAGTGGATCTAACATAATAGTGAGAGTCCAGTCCATAGTGGATCTAGCATAATAGTGTGACAGTCCAGTCCATCGTGGATCTAACATAATAGTGTGAGTGTCCAGTCCATTGTGAATCTAACATAATAGTGTGAAAGTCCAGTCCATAGTGGATCTAACATAATAGTGTGAGAGTCCAGTCCATAGTGGCTCTAACATAATAGTGTGAGAGTCCAGTCCATAGTGGATCTAACATAATAGTGTGAGAGTCCAGTCCTTATTGGATCTAACAAAATAGTGTGAGAGTCCAGTCCATAGTGGATCTAACATAATAGTGAGAGTCCAGTCCATAGTGGATCTAACATAATAGTATGAGAGTCCAGTCCATAGTGGATCTAACATAATAGTGTGAGAGTCCAGTCCATAATGGATCTAACATAATAGTGTGAGAGTTCAGTTCATAGTGGATCTAACATAATAGTGAGAGTCCAGTCCATAGTGGATCTAACATATTATTGTGAGAGTCCAGTCCATAGTGGATCTAACATAATATTGTGAGTTGTGAGAGTCCAGTCCATAGTGGATCTAACATAATATTGTGAGAGTCCAGTCCATAGTGGATCTAACATAATAGTGAGAGTCCAGTCCATAGTGGATCTAACATAGTAGTGAGAGTCCAGTCTATAGTGGATCTAACATAATAGTGAGAGTCCAGTCCATAGTGGATCTAGCATAATAGTGTGACAGTCCAGTCCATCGTGGATCTAACATAATAGTGTGAGAGTCCAGTCCATAGTGGATCTAACATAATATTGTGAGAGTCCAGTCCATAGTGGATCTAACATAGTAGTGACAGTCCAGTCCATAGTGGATCTAACATAATAGTGAGAGTCCAGTCCATAGTGGATCTAACATAATAGTGTGAGAGTCCAGTCCACATTGAATCTAACATAATAGTGTGAGAGTCCAGTCCATAGTGGATCTAACATAATAGTGAGAGTCCAGTCCATAGTGGATCTAACATAATATTGTGAGTTGTGAGAGTCCAGTCCATAGTGGATCTAACATAATAATGAGAGTCCAGTCCATAGTGGATCTAACATAATATTGTGAGTTGTGAGAGTCCAGTCCATAGTGGATCTAACATAATTTTGTGAGAGTCCAGTCCATAGTGGATCTAACATAATAGTAAGAGTCCAGTCCATAGTGGATCTAACATAGTAGTGAGAGTCCAGTCTATAGTGGATCTAACATAATAGTGAGAGTCCAGTCCATAGTGGATCTAACATAATAGTGTGAGAGTCCAGTCCACATTGAATCTAACATAATAGTGTGAGAGTCCAGTCCATAGTGGATCTAACATAATAGTGAGAGTCCAGTCCATAGTGGATCTAACATAATATTGTGAGTTGTGAGAGTCCAGTCCATAGTGGATCTAACATAATAATGAGAGTCCAGTCCATAGTGGATCTAACATAATATTGTGAGTTGTGAGAGTCCAGTCCATAGTGGATCTAACATAATAGTGAGAGTCCAGTCCATAGTGGATCTAACATAGTAGTGAGAGTCCAGTCTATAGTGGATCTAGCATAATAGTGTGAGAGTCTTTGGACAGCTAGCGGGTCATCTGTCGTCACCGAATCTGTGCCCCCACCCCCCTCCACGCAGAAGAGGGGGGCAGAGCAGAAAAGAGACGGCAGATCAACTGGTCTAAAAAGGGGGTCTATTTAAAGGCTAGAGTATACAAATGAGTTTTAAGATGGGACTTAAATGCTTCTACTGAGGTAGCATCTCTAACTGTTACCTGTAGAACATTCCAGAGTACTGGAGCCCCAATAGAAAACGCTCTATAGCCCGCAGACTGTTTTTGGGCTCTGGGAATCGATAATAAGCCGGAGTTGTTTGAATGCAGATTTTTTTGCTGGGACATATGGTACAATACAATCAGCAAGATAGGATGGAGCGAGACCGTGTAGTATTTTATACCTAAGTAGTAAATCGTTAAAGTCGCATCTTGAGTGCACAGGAAGCCAGTATAGGTATATATATAGGTATATAGGTATATAAAGGTATATACAGTATAGGCCTAATATGATCAAACTTTCTTGTTCTTGTCAAAAATCTAACAGCTGCATTTTGTACCAACTGTACTCTTTTAATGCTAGACGTAGGGAGACCCGAAAATAATACGTTACAGTAATCGAGACGAACGCATGAATAATGAACTCAGCGTCGCTAGTGGACAAAATGATGGGATGCCCCATCGCTGCTCACGTGGCTTCATAGCTCAGAGACACACTTGAACACTCCATCACCTTCACCTTCTTCAGCAAGGCACTTGTCATCCTGAAGGTCGTGTTTGGGCTCCCTATCATCTCCATGAGCCCGGTCTCCCAAGGGAGTGTGCAATGCTCAATGTCCCGGGACCATGGATGCCAGACTACGGTTGACAATGCCAGAAACATCGGAGTTTAAGTGAGGTAAAGCTTCCAAGGAGAAGATAAATAGTAAATAGCACCACTTGATGGATGGTTGGCTCCTCGAAGGACATGGCATGGTAGTTATGAACTGAAGCACATATTTATTAAGCTCACTCAGCAACAGCAATCTTGTCATTTGGATTCAATAATGGCAGTCCTTCAGCCTGAAGTACCCCATCTTATTTAAATATTTTGTAGATGACCGTCCTCATACAAAAGCTTCTGTAACACAATTATTTGTGTTTCTGTTTGTTTTTGGACTCTCAATCCAGTTTTTGAACGTACTTATTTTCCGAGCTGGGTATCACAGGTATCATGGCCAAGTTGCCAAATTGATACGATTTAGATTAGTGCGCTTCTCAATCGAATGATCATGATTTGAGTCGATTCAATCTGCATTAAAGCGTCTCAAAACCCAAAACCAGTGAATTTGGCACGTTGTGTAATTGGTAAATAAAAACAGAATACAAGGATTTGCAAATCTATTTCAGTCTATTCAATTGAATAGACTGCAAAGACAATATATTTAAAGGGGAACATTATCACAATTTCAGAATGGTATGATCAGTGTCAGAGCTTGGTCCGCATTGCCGGCAGTAAGTCGGACACGTTTCCAGTGAGGGTTGGACTCCGCCAAGGCTGCCCTTTGTCACCGATTCTGTTCATAACTTTTATGGACAGAATTTCTAGGCGCAGTCAAGGCGTTGAGGGGATCCGGTTTGGTGGCTGCAGGATTAGGTCTCTGCTTTTTGCAGATGATGTGGTCCTGATGGCTTCATCTGGCCAGGATCTTCAGCTCTCACTGGATCGGTTCGCAGCTGAGTGTGAAGCGACTGGGATGAGAATCAGCACCTCCAAGTCCGAGTCCATGGTTCTCGCCCGGAAAAGGGTGGAGTGCCATCTCCGGGTTGGGGAGGAGATCTTGCCCCAAGTGGAGGAGTTCAAGTACCTCGGAGTCTTGTTCACGAGTGAGGGAAGAGTGGATCGTGAGATCGACAGGCGGATCGGTGCGGCGTCTTCAGTAATGCGGACGCTGTATCGATCCGTTGTGGTGAAGAAGGAGCTGAGCCGGAAGGCAAAGCTCTCAATTTACCGGTCGATCTATGTTCCCATCTTCACCTATGGTCATGAGCTTTGGGTTATGACCGAAAGGACAAGATCACGGGTACAAGCGGCCGAAATGAGTTTCCTCCGCCGGGTGGCAGGGCTCTCCCTTAGAGATAGGGTGAGAAGCTCTGTCATCCGGGGCGAGCTCAAAGTAAAGCCGCTGCTCCTCCATATCGAGAGGAGCCAGATGAGGTGGTTCGGGCATCTGGTCAGGATGCCACCCGATCGCCTCCCTCGGGAGGTGTTTAGGGCACGTCCGACCGGTAGGAGGCCACGGGGAAGACCCAGGACACGTTGGGAAGACTATGTCTCCCGACTGGCCTGGGAATGCCTGGGAAGAGCTGGACGAAGTGGCTGGGGAGAAGGAAGTCTGGGCTTCCCTGCTTAGGCTGCTGCCCCCGCGACCCGACCTCGGATAAGCGGAAGAAGATGGATGGATGGATGGATGGAGAATGGTTAAAACCATTAAAAATCAGTTCCCAGTGGCTTATTATATTTTTCGAAGTGTTTTTCAAAATTGTACCCATCACGCAATATCCCTAAAAAAAAGCTTCAAAGTGCCTGATTTTAACCACCCGTCCATTTTCCTGTGACGTCACATAGTGATGCCAACACTAACAAACATGGCGGAAAGAACAGCAAGCTATAGCGACATTAACTCGGATTCAGACTCGGATTTCAGCGACTTAAGCGATTCAACAGATTACGAATGTATTGAAACGGATGGTTGTAGTGTGGAGGCAGGTAGCGAAAATGAAATTGAAGAAGAAACTGAAGCTATTGAGCCAAATCGGTTTGAACCGTATGCAAGCGAAACCGACGAAAACGACACGACAGCCAGCGACACGGGAGAAAGCGAGGACGAATTCAGCGATCGCCTTCTAACCAACGATTGGTATGTGTTTGTTTGGCATTAAAGGAAACTAACAACTATGAACTAGGTTTACAGCATATGAAATACATTTGGCAACAACATGCACTTTGAGAGTGCAGACAGCCCAATTTTCATCAATTAATATATTCTGTAGACATACCCTCATCCGCACTCTTTTCCTGAAAGCTGATCTGTCCAGTTTTGGAGTTGATGTCAGCAGGCCAGGGAAGCTAGGGTCGATATTCTTCTCTTGATCATCTTCGGTGGCATAAGGGACGGTGTGAGCCAAGACATCCAGGGGGTTTAGCTCGCTCGTCTGCGGGAACAAACTGCCGCCATTGCTTGCCGTGCTACCGAGGTCCTTTGTCCCTGAATTGCTCACACACTCCGGCAGATTCAATGGGGGGTCTGGTGGCAGATTTCTTTGACTTTATCGTTGGAAATGCATCTGCTTTGAGTGTCGCAGGATATCCACACATTCTTGCCATCTCTGTCGTAGCATAGCTTTCGTCGGTAAAGTGTGCGGCTCAAACGTCCAATTTCTTGCCACTTTGGCATCTTTGGGCCACTGGTGCAACTTGAATCCGTCCCTGTTCGTGTTGTTACACCCTCCGACAACACACCGACGAGGCATGATGTCTCCAAGGTACGGAAAAAAGTCGAAAAAACGGAAAATAACAGAGCTGATTTGACTCGGTGTTTGAGAAAATGGCGGATTGCTTCCCGATGTGACGTCACGTTGTGACGTCATGTTGTGACGTCATCGCTCCGAGAGCGAATAATAGAAAGGCGTTTAATTCGCCAAAATTCACCCATTTAGAGTTCGGAAATCGGTTAAAAAAATATATGGTCTTTTTTCTGCAACATCAAGGTATATATTGACGCTTACATAGGTCTGGTGATAATGTTCCCCTTATATTTAATGTTCACACTGAGAAACGTAATTTGTTTTGCAAATAATCATAAACTTAGAATTTAATGGCAGCAACACACTGCCAAAAAAGTTGGCACAGGGGCATTTTTACCACTGTGTTACATGGCCTTTCCTTTTAACAACACTCAGTAAACGTTTGGGAACTGAGGAGACACATTTTTGAAGCTTTTCAGGTGGAATTATTTCCCATTCTTGCTTGATGTACAGCTTAAGTTGTTCAACAGTCCGCTGTGGTCTTTTTTACGCTTCATAATGCGCCACACATTTTCAATGGGAGACGGGTCTGGGTGTTGTTGATAAATGGCTTTCGCTTTGCATAGTAGAGTTTTAACTTGCACTTGCAGATGTGGCGACAAAATATAGTTACTGACAGTGGTTTTCTGAAGTGTTCCTGAGCCCATGTGGTGATATCCTTTACACACTGATGTCGCTTTTTTGATGCAGTGCCGCCTGAGGGATCGAAGGTCCGTAATATCATCGCTTACGTGCAGTGATTTTTCCAGATTCTCTGAACCTTTTGATGACATTACAGACCATAGATGATGAAATCCCTAAATTCCTTGCAATAGCTCCTTGAGAAATGTTCCTAAACTGTTCGACATTGTTTGTGAATGACTGAGCATTTCATGGAAACTGCTTTAATACCCAATCATGGCACCCACCTTTTCCCAATTAGCCTGTTCACCTGTGGGATGTTCCAAATAAGTGTTTGATGAGCATTCCTCAACTTTCTCAGTCTTTTTTGCCACTTGTGCAAGCTTTTTTGAAACATGTTGCAGGCATCAAATTCCAAATGAGCTAATATTTGCAAAAAATAACAAAGTTTTCCAGTTCGAACGTTAAATATCTTGTCTTTGCAGTCCATTCAATTGAAATAAGTTGAAAATGTTTTGCAAATCATTGTATTTTGTTTTCATTTACACAACATGCCAACTTTACCAGTTTTGGGGTTTGTAGATCAAATTGATTATCGTATCCATCCTCTTTTTTTTAATTGTCGGCTTCCTCATGTATTTATGTCAATCTTTTCAGAGATGTCAACCAAAAAGGGCAAACAACCAGTCCAAAGTGATCCTAAGTTGAGCAGCAAGTGGCTCAGTGACTAGGGAAGGTTGTCCAGAAACCGCAAGATTGCTGTTGTGTCCTTGGGCAGGACATGAGCCACCTTACCTCCACTGCAGTGTATGAATGTGAAGTTGCGATGGTGGATGAAGATGTTCAAGCTGCCACTCACAGTGTCGGAATGTGGAGTGGATGAATAACGTGTTCCACGGTGAAGCATTTTGGGTATCTTAAAAGTCGCTTCATAAATCCAATATTATTTTTTATTATTAACTCATTCCCCTTCCTTTTTTATGGTCACACACACTGTATGCTAATCTCCATCACATAAAAGATGTGTATTCCTCACCGTCAATCACCGCGGAGACCACGACTGTAAGAGTCTTATCTTGTCCTATTACGTTCCACTTTGCCGCGCGAAAACAAGGCTTTGACTGGCAGCCCCGCAGAGTTAGGATTGGGAAAAAGGCAGCCTTAAAAAATTGTTTTTTTTCAAAAGACAACCTTGAAAGCTGCCTTCAAGAACAAAGATGCGGATCGAGCGTCACAGTGGAAAGGTCTTGCAAAATGCAAAACTAAACAAAAATTCCTCCTCCACGAGGAGTTGGTCTGATAAATGTTTGTGCGTGGTGCTCGCCCAGGGGAACACATTCCTCTGCACTTGCATTGTTTGCATCCATATTGATTCACTTTAAGGAAATGTAAATACTCAACACCCGCCAATTGCCGGATACTCATTTGCCCATTTGCGTCTTAAGTGGAACTCGTATATATTCGACCTTTTTTTTTTTTTTTGTTCTTGGGTAGCACTTTGTCTTGCGAAGCCCCCTGATGCACGTACATTCCCCAACATGTCAAAAGCAGGTCTAGTCAGAGATAGAGAAGTGTTTAGGAAGTTAAAATATATATTTTAAATACTATTGTACAATGAAATGTCATTTTTACAAATACACATTTTGCTTAGCCTGGTTTTTTTTTTTTAATTTTCCTTTTTTTTTTTTGTCCTGTTCAGCTATTCGGACAAATCATATTGTTCCATCCATCCATCCATCTTTTTCCGCTTATCCGAGGTCGGGTCGCGGGGGCAGCAGCCTAAGCAGGGAAGCCCAGACTTCCCTCTCCACAGCCACTTCGTCCAGCTCTTCCTGTGGGACCCCGAGGCGTTCCCAGGCCAGCCGGGAGACATAGTCTTCCCAACGTGTCCTGGGTCTTCCCCGTGGCCTCCTACCGGTCGGACGTGCCCTAAACACCTCCCTAAGCAGGCGTTCGGGTGGCATCCTGACCAGATGCCCGAACCACCTCATCTGGCTCCTCTCCATGTGGAGGAGCAGCGGCTTTACTTTGAGCTCCCCCCGGATGGCAGAGCTTCTCACCCTATCTCTAAGGGAGAGCCCCGCCACCCGGCGGAGGAAACTCATTTCGGCCACTTGTACCCGTGATCTTGTCCTTTCGGTCATAACCCAAAGCTCATGACCATAGGTGAGAATGGGAACGTAGATCGACCGGTAAATTGAGAGCTTTGCCTTCCGGCTCAGCTCCTTCTTCACTACAACGGATCGATACATATTGTTGATGTACAAAACCCAAAACCAGTGAAGTTGGCTCGTTATGTAAATGGCGAATAAAAAAAGAATACAATGATTTGCAAATCCTTTTCAACCTATATTCAGTTGAATAGACTGCAAAGTGTCGGAGGCAGATATTTACATATATCCGTATTTAAGTGTTACTTCTTTTATTTCATAATCATATTACAAAAGAGCTAGTGTTTTTCTTCCAATTGTGGGCAGCACGGTGGCAGAAGGGTTAGTGCGTCTGCCTCACAATATGAAGGTCCTGAGTAGTCGTGAGTTCAATCCCGGCCTCGGGATCTTTCTGTGTGGAGTTTGCATGTTCTCCCCGTGACTGCGTGGGTTCCCTCCGGGTACTCCGGCTTCCTCCCACCTCCAAAGACATGCACCTGGGCATAGGTTGATTGGCAACACTAAATTGGCCCTAGTGTGTGAATGTGAGTGTGAATGTTGTCTGTCTATCTGTGTTGGCCCTGTGATGAGGTGGGGACTTGTCCAGGGTGTACCCCGCCTTCCGCCCGATTGTAGCTGAGATAGGCTCCAGCGCCCCCCGCGACCCTGAAGGGAATAAGCGGTAGAAAATGGATGGATGGATGGATGTGGTCTTTTGGTTGTCTGCAAATACTGTGTGCTAACCTTGAATATGGAATGTAAGAAAGAGAGATACTCCTTCTTCTTATCTATTCTTATGTCCAGGTGCGGAGGACAATGGGCATGTGTTTGGGCTGCAGGGACAAGACTGCGAGGGTGGGAGGGAGAGAGACTTGAGAGAAGAGAGGGTTTTCATTTTGGGGGGGGCAGACCATCTTAGCTACGCGATTGAATGTTCCATGCTGGACTGGTCTCAGTATGTTTACAAAGCTTTGCAAATATATTACAAAATACCTAGTCTGTCTCTGGTGGTTCTTCTACTCAGCTTTAAGTGTCGTAAAGAGCTTGGGAGCGACCAGCAACTTGAATTCCCTGGGAGGAACAACAAAAGACAAGATACTTAACGTTCAAACTGGAAAATGTTGTTATTTTTTGCAAATATTAGCTCATTTGGAATTTGATGCCTGCAACATGTTTTTAAAAAAGCTGGCACAAGTGGCAAAAAAGACTGAGAAAGTTGAGGAATGCTCATCAAACACTTATTCGGAACATCCCACAGGTGAACAGGCTAATTGGGAACAGGTGAGTGCCATGAAATGGTCATATTTGATGTTCAAACTGATAAAAAAAAAAAAATTTTTTTTCAAATAACCATTAACTTTAGAATTTGATGCCAGCAACACATGACAAAGAAGTTGGGAAAGGTGGCAATAAATACTGATAAAGTTGAGGAATGCTCATCAAACACGTATTTGGAACATCCCACAGGTGAACAGGCTAATTGGGAACAGGTGGGTGCCATGATTGGGTATAAAAGTAGATTCCATGAAATGCTCAGTCATTGACAAACAAGGATGGGGCGAGGGTCACCACTTTGTCAACAAATGCGTGAGCAAATTGTCCCACAGTTTAAGAACAACATTTCTCAACGAGCTATTGCAAAGAATTTAGGGATTTCACCATCTACGGTCCGTAATATCATCAAAAGGTTCAGAGAATCTGAAGAAATCAATGCCCGTAAGCAGTACTGCGTCAACAAGCGACATCGGTGTGTAAAGGATATCACCACATGGGCTCAGGAGCACTTCAGAAAACCACTGTCAGTAACTACAGTTGGTCGCTACATCTGTAACTGCGAGTTAAAACTTAACTATGCAAAGCCAAAGCCATTTATCAACAACACCCAGCGTGGCTTCGTAGTAAAAGAGTGTGGGTACTAGACTGGCGTGCCTGTAGTCCAGACCTGTCTCCCATTGAAAATGTGTGGCGCATTATGAAGCCTAAAATACCACAACGGAGACCCCGTTGAATGGGAAATAATTCCACCTGAAAAGCTTCAAAAATGTGTCTCCTCAGTTCCCAAACCTTTACTGAGTGTTGTTAAAAGGAGAGGCCATGTAACACAGTGGTAAAAATGCCCCTGTGAGAACTTTTTTGCAATGTGTTGCTGCCATTAAATTCTAAGTAAATGATTATTTGCAAAATATATATATATATATATATATATGTTTCTCAGTTGGAACATTAAGTATCTTCACCAAGAGACAACAACAACAATTACTACAACAATAGAACAACATCAGCAAATAGGATATGTACAAATATGATAGTAAAAGTGATAGCAGAGAAGCAGTTAGTGAAGTAAATATTAATAACACAGAAATGACAATGAACATTAATACACTACAAATTGATCAATACAAATACCAATAGAAATAGCACTATTGATAATGAATAATAACAATAATGACCTCTATTATCAACAACACAGTTGTTCAAATGCAACAATACATATATGTGATGATAACTTGAAATAAAAAAGAAAGAAGATATATGGAGGGGAAGAAAGAGAAGCCAACTGTATTAACCTTGTAGATTGTTATAGTAAGAATAGGTTAAGCTTTATCAGTGTGCCATGTGTTACCCAGTTTACCCTAGGGCAACAACGTTAATATATGTTTGATGAAACGTGAGTGTGTGTATGCATTAGCCTGGTTGCTCACATTTTATTTGAAAAGCAGCGGTGGGTTGATTGACACTGGTGCTTCTGCAAATGTGACGTATACATGGCCATGGAGTTGTTCATTTACCCGCAATGTGGAATATCAATACACGGTGCAAAGGTGCACTGCGCAAAAGCTGAGGAAATTATGGACGTCAAATGCGTTCAAACGTTGAACACAGCGTTGACGTTCCCCTTGGTACCTTCTAGTACATCCTTTGACTTTGTTTTAACCCTAAACTCTCCTGATTTAGGGTAAATTCCCCTTGTTACCTTCTTGGTACATCAGTTGACTTTGTTTTGAACCTAAACTCTCCTGATTTAGGGTAAATTCCCCTTGGCTACCTTATTGGTACATCCTTTGACTTTGTTTTAAACATAAACTCTCCTGGTTTAGGGTAAATTCCCCTTGTTACCTTCTTGGTACATCCGTTGACTTTGTTTTGAACGTAAACTCTCCTAATTTAGGGTAAATTCATCTTGGTACTTTCTTGGTACATCCGTTGACTTTGTTTTGAACGTAAACGCTCCTGATTTAGGGTAAATTCATCTTGGTACTTTCTTGGTACTTCCTTTGACTTTGTTTTAAACCTAAACTCTACTGATTTAGGGTCAATTCTCCTTGGTATCTTCTTGGTACATCCTTTGACTTTGTTTTAAACCTAAACTCTCCTGATTTAGGGTAAATTCCACTTTGGTACCTTATTGGTACATTTGTGTTAAACCTAAACTCTCCTGAGTTAGGCTAAATTCCCCTTGGTACTTACTTGGTACATCCTTTGACTTTGTTTTAAACCTAAACTCTCCTGATTTAGGTTAAATTCCCCTTGGTACTTACTTGGTACATCCTTTGACTTTGTTTTAAACCTAAACTCTCCTGATTTAGGGTAAATTCCCCTTGGTACCTTCTTGGTACATCCTTTGACTTTGTTTTAAACCTAAACTCTCCTGGTTTAGGGTAAATTCCCAATGGTAACTTCTTGGTACATTATTTGACTTTGTTTTAAACCTAAACTCTCTTAATTTAGGGTCAATTCCCCTTGCTACCTTCTTGGTACATCCTTTGTACTTTGGTTTAAACCTAAACTCTCCTGATTTAGGGTAAATTTCCAATGGTAACTTTTTGGTACATTATTTGACTTTGTTTGAAACCTAAACTCTCCTGATTTAGGGTCAATTCCCCTTGGTTTTTTCTTGGTACATCCTTTGACTTTGTTTAAACCTAAACTCTCCTGATTTAGGGTCAATTCCCCTTGGTATCTTCTTGGTACATCCTTTGACTTTGTTTTAAACCTAAACTCTCCTGATTTAGGGTAAATTCCCCTTGGTACCTTCTTGGTGCATCATTTGACTTTGTTTTAAACCTAAACTCTCCTGATTTAGGGTAATATCCCCTTGTTACCTTCTTGGTACATCCTTTGACTTTGTTTTAAACCTAAACTCTCCTAATGTAGGGTAAATTCCCCTTGGTACCTTCTTGGTACATCATTTGACTTTGTTTTTACCTAAAAACTCCTGATTTAGGGTAAATTCCCCTTGGTACCTTCTTGGTACATCCTTTGTACTTTGGTTTAAACCTAAACTCTCCTGATTTAGGGTAAATTCCCAATGGTAACTTCTTGGTACATTATTTGACTTTGTTTTAAACCTAAACTCTCTTGATTTAGGGTCAATTCCCCTTGGTATTTTCTTGGTACATCATTTGACAATGTTTAAACCTAAACTCTCTTGATTTAGGGTCAATTCCCCATGTTACCTTCTTGGTACATCTTTTGACTTTGTTTCAAACCTACATTCTCCTTATTTAGGGTAAATTCCTCTTGGTACTTACTTGGTACATCATTTGACTTTGTTTTTACCTAAAGACTCCTGATTTAGGGTAAATTCCCCTTGGTACCTTCTTGGTACATCCTTTGTACTTTGGTTTAAACCTAAACTCTCCTGATTTAGGGTAATATCCCCTTGTTACCTTCTTGGTGCATCCTTTGACTTTGTTTTAAACCTAAACTCTCTTGATTTAGGGTCAATTCCCCTTGGTATCTTCTTGGTACATCCTCTGACTTTGTTTAAACCTAAACTCTCTTGATTTAGGGTAAATTCCCCATGGTACCTTCTTGGTACATCATTTGACTTTGTTTTTACCTAAAGACTCCTGATTTAGGGTAAATTCCCCTTGGTACCTTCTTGGTACATCCTTTGTACTTTGGTTTAAACCTAAACTCTCCTGATTCAGGGTAAATTCCCAATGGTACATTCTTGGTACATCCTTTGTACTTTGGTTTAAACCTAAACTCTCTTGAGTTAGGGTCATTTCCCCTTGGTATCTTCTTGGTACATCCTTTGACTTTGTTTTGAACCTAAACTCTCCTGATTTAGGGTACAATCCCCATGGTACTTTTTTGGTACATCCTTTGACTTTGTTTCAAACCTAAACTCTCTTGATTTAGGGTCAATTCCCCTTGGTATCTTCTTGGTACATCCTCTGACTTTGTTTAAACCTAAACTCTCTTGATTTAGGGTAAATTCCCCATGGTACCTTCTTGGTACATCATTTGACTTTGTTTTTACCTAAAGACTCCTGATTTAGGGTAAATTCCCCTTGGTACCTTCTTGGTACATCCTTTGTACTTTGGTTTAAACCTAAACTCTCCTGATTCAGGGTAAATTCCCCTTGGTACATTCTTGATACATCCTTTGACCTTGTTTTGAACCTAAACTCTCCTGATTCAAGACAGCGACAGGTAGTCAGCAACTCAGCATGTGGACGACTCCCGCTGCGCCGACATATCTCTTCACTCCTAGAATCTAACACTTTGATCTGTGTGTGTTTTAGTCTGTGAGAGACAGAGTTAGTTGTTGGAAAGCACTGCTCTGTGCTGATTGAGTCGACTCACCTGAGCGATTGAGCAGTCTCCGAAACGCTTCAACTTTTGTGGACATAAACGCCTCTGTTTGCGTTGTCTGTTGTTTGGGTTCAACGCCGCTCAAGCTACGGCATTTGCGTGAAATCAGTCCTTGTTCGTGATTTCAACAAGCGACGCGAGTATCGACGCATGTGCGTAGTAGCGGATCAGGTTAATGTTTGCAATGCCGGGAGATGTTTTCCAGAACGGCGACTTGCGGGAGTGAAAGCACTTTGCCTCAGAGCCTTGCTGGTAATTCAGTGCAGCATCGCGAGTCCGGTCACGTCGACGAGGGGCGAGACTGTGCTGTGGCGTTCCTGCCTCTCTCTGTGTGCGTCATAAAGCATCTGAGCGCATCGTTCCGTCTGATTGTCTAATGAAAGTCTACACACTTTCATTACATATTCTATAGTCATTTACTCTAAGTGGTGCTCTCGTCATGAAGCGTGTTATCCGAGACAAACGCTGAGTTGTGTTTATTGCATTTGGTGAAGTCCCGCTGATCAAGATAATACACTTTAACCTTATTCCGGTGAATTATTTAAACGTCTCAGCTTGAGTTTTATCAGAACTTTTTCCAACAATTCTCCGTAGCTTCACATAGATTTGTGCAGTCTTTCATCGAGCAAGTATACTTCTTTCAGAAACTGTCAAAGGATTTCAGGGATCACTGCGTCAAGCAACCTCCAGATTGGGCTATCGCACATCTCATCTGGATCTTTCTTTTTGCACCCTATCATGCAATTATCTTTTCCTCTGCCTACCTCCGCAGACTATTAATACCTTTCCCTTCTTCAAAAAGATGATGCTTGCATTGCGGAGACATTTGAAAGTGACCTCCTGAGCTTAAGTCACTTCTTTGTATTCTGTTTCCTCATACCTTAATTTACAGTATGACCACCTTTTGTTGCACAACATACAAACCTCCAAACAACTCGCCTCGCAAATCAGCCCTGCTCATAGGAATGACTTGAAATCAATTAAATTTGTGGCGAAACATCACAATTTTAACACCCAACATGGCTTTTAAAAAGAAAAAAATAACTTTAAGACAGGAAATAATATATTGTAGTGGAATTTCTGACTTTTGAGCTATATTTCGTGTCTGTCCGTTTCATTCTTTTCTATTCTACACCATTGGAAGACCAGATGTAGGTGAAAGTTGAATATGGAGTCGGTCTGACCATTCTACAAAATGTTTTGATTGTCTATCATGACTAAGGGAGTCAAGAATGTCGCAGAAAAAACAGGTCAAAAACAACAGGACCTTGACGCATGAAGGAAACAGATCAAATGGCCAAGTGACAAGGGCTATGGGTGATTGCTTGATACTTGTGTCCTCCGGAGGGTGTTTGTCTGTCTGCACGGGCAACTCAATCCAACTTTGTACTTTTTGACTATGGGTAAATAAACCTTTTGTACTAAACTCACTTTTGTTGCTGTTTAAGCTTCGGAAAATCCACTACAATATAAATAAAAAATAATACAATAGAATTTACCACAAACTACGGTAGATTTATGGAATAAATAAAGGTGTATGTTAATACATTAGATTTTCACTTGCAGTGTGTATATTGTCCATATTACATATTGTTATGAAGGTGTCTGTTACTACATTATATATATTCTTGCAGTGTGTATAATGTACATATTGCATATTGTTATGAAAGTGTCTGTTACTACATTATATATATATATATATATATATATATATATATATATATATATATATATATATATATATATATATATATATATATACTTGCAGTTTGTATATAAAACATATTACATATTGTTATGAAGGTCTCTGTTACTACATTATATATATACTTGCAATGTGTATATTGTACATATTACATATTGTTATGAAGGTGTCTGTTACTACATTATATGTATACTTGCAGTTTGTATATAAAACATATTACGTATTGTTATGAAGGTGTCTATTACTACATTATATATATACTTGCAGTGTGTATATTGTACATATTGCATATTGTTATGAAAGTGTCTGTTACTACATTTTATATATATATATATATATATATATATATATATATATATATATATATATATATATATATATATATATATATATATATATATATATATCCATCCATCCATCCATTTTCTACCGCTTGTCCCTTTTTGGGGTCGTATATATATACAGGTAAAAGCCAGTAAATTAGAATATTTTTAAAAACTTGATTTATTTCAGTAATTGCATTCAAAAGGTGTAACTTGTACATTATATTTATTCATTGCACACAGACTGATGCATTCAAATGTTTATTTCATTTAATTTTGATGATTTGAAGTGGCAACAAATGAAAATCCAAAATTCCGTGTGTCACAAAATTAGAATATTGTGAAAGGGTTAAATTTTGAAGACACCTGGTGCCACAAACTAATCAGCTGATTAACTCAAAACACCTGCAAAGGGCTTTAAATGGTCTCTCAGTCCAGTTCTGAAGCCTACACAAACATGGGGAAGACTTCAGATTTGACAGCTGTCCAAAAGGCAACCATCGACACATTGCACAAGGAGGGAAAGACACAAAAGGTTATTGCTGAAGAGGCTGGCTGTTCTCAGAGCTCTGTGTCCAAACACATTAATGGAGAGGCAAAGGGAAGGAAAAACTGTGGTCAGAAAAAGTGTACAAGCGATAGGGATCACCGCGCCCTGGTCAAGATTGTGAAAAAAAACCCATTCAAAAATGTGGGGGAGATTCAGAAGGAGTGGACAGCTGCTGGAGTCAGTGCTTCAAGATCCACCACCAAGAGACGCTTGAAAGACATGGGTTTCAACTGCCGCATACCTCGTGTCAAGCCACTGTTGACCAAGAAACAGCGCGCAAAGCGTCTCACCTGGGCTAAGGAAAAAAAGAGCTGGACTGCTGCTGAGTGGTCCAAAGTCATGTTTTCTGACGAAAGCAAATTTTGCATTTCCTTTGGAAATCGAGGTCCCAGAGTCTGGAGGAAGACAGGAGAGGCACAGGATCCACGTTGCCTGAAGTCTAGTGTAAAGTTTCCACCATCAGTGATGGTTTGGGGTGCCATGTCATCTGCTGGTGTCGGTCCACTCTGTTTCCTGAGATCCAGGGTCAACGCAGCCGTCTACCAGCAAGTTTTAGAGCACTTCATGCTTCCTGCTCCTGACCTGCTCTATGGAGATGGAGATTTCAAGTTCCAACAGGACTTGGCGCCTGCACACAGCGCAAAATCTACCCGTGCCTGGTTTACGGACCATGGTATTTCTGTTCTAAATTGGCCCGCCAACTCCCCTGACCTTAGCCCCATAGAAAATCTGTGGGGTATTGTGAAAAGGAAGATGCAGAATGCCAGACCCAAAAACGCAGAAGAGTTGAAGGCCACTATCAGAGCAACCTGGGCTCTCATAACACCTGAGCAGTGCCAGAAACTCATCGACTCCATGCCACGCCGCATTAACGCAGTAATTGAGGCAAAAGGAGCTCCAACCAAGTATTGAGTATTGTACATGCTCATATTTTTCATTTTCATACTTTTCAGTTGGCCAACATTTCTAAAAATCCCTTTTTTGTATTAGCCTTAAGTAATATTCAAATTTTGTGACACACGGAATTTTGGATTTTCATTTGTTGCCACTTCAAATCATCAAAATTAAATGAAATAAACATTTGAATGCATCAGTCTGTGTGCAATGAATAAATATAATGTACAAGTTACACCTTTTGAATGCAATTACTGAAATAAATCAAGTTTTTCAAAATATTCTAATTTACTGGCTTTTACCTGTGTGTGTGTGTGTATGTATATATATATATATATATATATATATATATATATATATATATATATATATATATATATATATGTGTGTGTATATATACATATATATATATATATATATTTGCAGTTTGTATATAAAACATATTACATATTGTTATGAAGGTGTCTGTTACTTCATTGTACCTATTACATAGTTATGAAGGTGTCTGTTACTACATTATATATATACTTGCAGTTTGTATATTGTACATATTACATATTGTTATGAATGTGTCTGTTACTACATTATATATATACTTGCAGTGTGTATATTGTACATATTACATATTGTTATGAAAGTGTCTGTTACTACATTATATATATATATACTTGCAGTGTGTTTATAAAACATATTACATATTGTTATGAAGATGTCTGGTACTACATTATATATATACTTACAGTGTGTATATTGTACATATTACATATTGTTATGAAGGTGCTGTTACTACATTATATATATTCTTGCAGTGTGTATATTGTACATATTACATACTGTTATGAAAGTGTCTGTTACTACATTATATATACTTGCAGTGTGTATATAAAACATATTACATATTGTTATGAAGGTGTCTGTTACTACATTATATATATACTTGCAGTGTGTATATTGTACATATTACATATAGTTATGAAGGTGTCTGTTACTACATTATATACTTGCAGTGTGTATATTGTACATATTACATATTGTTATGAAAGTGTCTGTTACTACATTATATATATATATACTTGCAGTGAGTATATTGTACATATTTCATATTGTTATGAAGGTGTCTGTTACTACATTATATACTTGCAGTGTGTATTGTTACGATCCGCTGCCCGGATCAGAGTTTGTTTATGTTTGTGTCACGTGTTTTCAGCACCTTGAGTTTAGTTTGTTTCTGTTGCCATGACGGCAGATTGTGCGCACCTGCCTCTGGTTAGTGTTCGGGACGCGCACCTGTTGCCCGGGCGCTAATCAGAGGGCTATTTAGTCTTTGCTCTGGCCTCACTCTGTCTGGCTTCGTAGTTTGTTCTCATACAACTGTTAACGACTACTTAGATCTCATGCTATGCTATTTTTTCCTGCTAGCTCCCACGCTAGTCCTTTTGTTTTGCCTTTTGTGCTACGTGCATGTCTTTTGTTTATTCTTCATATGATTTATATTTAAAATAAATCATTTTTCCTACCTGCAAGCTGTGTCCGAAGCCGTCTGCATCCTTGGGAGAACCACACCCGCATCACTATGCGACCAAGTCGTTTCATGTATATTGTACATATTACATATTGTTATGAAGGTGTCTGTTACTACATTATACATATACTTGCAATGTGTATATTGTACATATTACATATTGTTATGAAGGTGTCTGTTACTACATTATACATATACTTGCAGTGTGTATATTGTACATAATACATATTGTTTTGAAGGTGTCTGTTACTACCTTATATACTTACAGTGTGTATATTGTACATATTACATATTGTTATGAAGGTGTCTGTTACTACATTATATATATACTTACAGTGTGTATATTGTGCATATTACATATTGTTATGAAGGTGTCTGTTACTACATTATATATATACTTGCAGTGTGTATATTGTACATATTACATATTGTTATGAAGGTGTCTGTTACTACATTATATACTTACAATGTGTATATTGTACATATTACATATTGTTATGAAAGTGTCTGTTACTACATTATATACTGTATATACGTGCAGTTTGTATATTGTACATATTACATAGTGTTATGAAGGTGTCTGTTACTACATTATATGTATACTTGCAGTGTGTATATTGTACATATTACATATTGTTATGAAAGTGTCTGTTACTACATTATATACTTACAATGTGTATATTGTACATATTACATATCGTTATGAAGTTGTCTGTTACTACATTATATACTGTATACATACTTGCAGTGTGTATATTGTACTTATTACATATTGTTATGAAGGTGTATGTTACCGGTACTACATTATATATATACTTGCAGTGTGTATATAAAACATAATACATATTGTTATGAAGGTGTCTGTTACTACATTATATATATATATATATATATATATATATATATATATATATATATATACACGTGCAGTGTGTATATAAAACGTTGATGCAGGGTTTTGAAGTTGTTTCAGAGGCTTTGAAGGCTACAACGATGATACTCATTAGCTGCATCTTCCAAGTGTTTTTTTTATTCTCTTTAAAATCCTAAAGAAAAGAAAACGTGTGTCCGTGTCTCTCATAACAATTGTGAACGATAGGCAAAATTCCAAAAAAAAGAGTGCCGTTCCTCTTTAACGAAGCAGCTTGGGCTAATTGGCATTGACACTTTCCCATCGCCCCCCTACTCACTAGTGGTTTGCTCACACAGCTGTTAGTCAGCCAGAATAAAATGGAACGTTCATAATGTGATGTGAATTAAATAAAAGTACAGATAAATGGCTTATTAATGCACTCTAAAAAATATATATAGTTATTTCAACCAGACCCTCACCTCGGGTGGTTTATGCCACCGCTGCAGGCAATGTTTTGATGTTGCTTCGTGGTTCAAGTGTGATGTCTTGTCTCTGTTTGGCCCTCAACTTAGCCAATCGTGACTCACCTTTTGTAAACCAGCCAGTCCTTGTGGATTTTCTCCAAATCTTTATTTTTTCCCAGCAGTAATGGATCTGCAGACCTTTAATGCAGTGGTTCTCAAATGGGGGTACGCGTACCCCTGGGGGTACTTGAAGGTATGCCAAGGGGTACGTGAGATTTTTTTTAAATATTCTAAAAATAGCAACAATTCAAAAATCCTTTATAAATATATTTATTGAATAATACTTCAACAAAATATGAATGTAATTTCATAAACTCAGTGAAGCACAAGCTCAGGTTTCTCACTAAAATGTCTGTCAAAAAGAACTGTGAAAAGAAATGCAACAATGCAATATTCAGTGTTGACAGCTAGATTGTTTGTGGACATGTTCCATAAATATTGATCTTAAAGATTTCTTTTTTTGTGAAGAAATGTTTAGAATTAATTAATTAATTACAATCCCCAAAGAGGGCAGTTTAAGTTGATGATTACTTCTATGTGTAGAAATCTTTATTAGGGGCCGAGTCCCTTTGGGACAGAGGACCCTATTGAATTTTTAGCGTTTTATTATTATACTGCCGCCTCTTTGAGCTGTAACTTGACCCTCTTAACATGCTTCAAAATTCATCAAATTGGACACACACATCAGGACTGGTGAAAATTGCGATCTAATCAA
Organism: Nerophis lumbriciformis; assembly: GCF_033978685.3. NCBI lineage: Eukaryota > Metazoa > Chordata > Actinopteri > Syngnathiformes > Syngnathidae > Nerophis > Nerophis lumbriciformis. Next base: position 35,016,166 of record NC_084568.2, on the reverse strand, counting down.
AAAACCAAACCCCAAAACTTAAAATTGCGCTCTAGCGCCCCCTAGGAAGAAAACAGACAAAACTGCCTGTAACTGCCAGTAGGAATGTCGTAGAGATATGAAACAAAAACCTCTATGGAGGTCTCACTTAGACCTATATTTCATACACTGACAATTCCCGGCAAAAAATCAACAGGAAGTTTGCAATTCCCCCTTCAAAACAAAAGTTGTGTAAAAACAGTCTCCTTTTTTCCAACATTATCTCCTCTGAGCGCGTTTGTCGTGTCGGTTTCAAATTACCACAGGAGAGAGATTGAACCCTTCTGATTAAAAGTTGATGAAAGACTTTTAATTACTGCTCCGGTTTGGATTTTATGAGCCCTCAAAGTCGGTCACGGCCATCGCTGCTTGCAGTTTTAATTTATAATTGAATCACTTGTTTATTTCTCAACAAGTTTGTAGTTATTTTTATGTCTTTTTTTCCAAATAATTCAAGAAAAACCACTGCAAATGAGCAATACTTTTCACTGTTATACAATTTAATAAATCAGAAACTGATGACATAGTGCTTCTTTTTTTCTTTTTTTTCCAACCAAAAATGCTTTGCTCTGATTAGGGGGTACTTGAATTAAAAAAAATGTTCACAGGGGGTACATCACTGAAAAAAGTTTGAGAACCACTGCTTTAATGGACGCTACTACGTTACACGGGTCTAAAAATAGCTAAGCTACTGGAATCGCTACCGCTTCAAAAAGTAGCGAAACTACCGCGTGGCTCGGATGGTAGAACGGCTGTGCCAACAATCTGAGCGTTCTATGTTCAATCCCAGCTTCCGCCATCCTAGTGACGCCCGTTGTGTCCTTGGGCAAGACGCAGACATATTAGAGCAGGGGTGTCAAATTCAAATACAGAGTGGGCCAAAATGTAAAACTGAACAAAGCCGCGGGCCAAGGTTGAACAAATTAACCTTTTAATAGGGACCCAAACAAGTTTTGCAAGGCTTATATAACTTTATAGTGATCCAGTTTCAAATAATGATAACAATAATATCAATGGCATATCAAATACAATTTTAATAAAAATTGAATGCCTCTTTTCTATTTGCAGCCTTCTGAGGTAAATATCAAAATAAACTTTTTCCACAGGCTAATGATAAACTTGAAAATAAAATAACAATAATGAATGAATCAAACATTCAAGCCTTGAAGTAGCAAGAGAAAGTGCATGAAAAAAACGTTAATTATTGCTCAGTTTGCTACACTGATTTGCTTTAACACTGAATACGGAACAAGCAACGCTTATATAACTTAATAGTGCAAAATACATTTTCAAAAAACAAACGAAAAAACATCAATGGTATATTAAATACAATTTAAATAAAAAATGGAATGCCTCTTTTCTATTTGCAGCCTTCTGAGGTGAATATCAACATTAACTTGGTGGGGTGTATATTGTAGCTTCCCGGAAGAGTTAGTGCTGCAAGGGTTTCTGGGTATTTGTTCTGTTGTGTTTATGTTGTGTTACGGTGCGGATGTTCTCCCGAAATGTGTTTGTCATTCTTGTTTGGTGTGGGTTCACAGTGCGGCGCATATTTCTAACAGTATTAAAGTTGTTTATACGGCCACCCTCAGTGTGACCTGTATGGCTGTTGACCAAGTATGGATTGCATTCACTTGTGTGTAAAAGCCGCATATAGTATGTGACTGGGCCGGCGCGCTGTTTGTATGGAGGAAAAGCGGACGTGATGACAGGTTGTAGAGGACGTTGAAGGCAGTGCCTTTAAGGCACGCCCCCAATCGGGAGAAATTCGGGAGAATGGTTGCCCCGGGAGATTTTCGGGAGGGGCACTGAAATTTGGGAGTCTCCCGGGAAAATCGGGAGGGTTGGCAAGTATGAGTATTAGCGGTGAATGCGGTCTTACAGCGGCACCGCTGCTGTATAATACCGGCGGGCCTGCTCTAATGTTAATTTGATATTGCTCAAGGGCCAAATGAATTTACACAGCAGGCCAAATTTGGGCCGCGGGCCAGAGTTTGACACCCATGTATTAGAGTAACAAGCGATGTGTATGTCTCTGTACCAAAGGTAATGTTTCACCGTCCAGTTTGTTGAGTCGATAGAACCAACTGAAGCATGTGACGGAGGCAGATATCTACATATATCCATATTTAAGAGTTACTTCTTTATTCATAGTCTTATTAGAAAACAGCTAGTGTTTTTCCATTTGTTTTCTTTCGGGTTGTCCGCAAGTCCACTGTGAGTTACCTTGACTTTAGGAATGTGAGGAGGATACAGATACCCCTTTCCTTATCTGTTCCTGTGTCCAGCTGAGGAGGACAATAGGCATGTGTTCGGGCTGGAGGGAGGGACAACGAGGATGGGAGCAAGAGACACTTTATAGATGAGAAGGTTTCCGTATTTTAGATTAGACCATTTTAGCTGCACTAGTGAACGCTTCTGTACTGGATTGGTCTCACGTTTATTTTCAAAGCTTTGAAAATAAATCACAAAATACCCATTCTGTCTGGTGGTCAAATTGAACTCAGCTTATGTGTCATCAAAAGAACGTGGGAGCAGCCAGCACAACTTAATTTCTCTGGGAGGAAGATCTGCTCAAAACGCAACACATGTCAAACACAGCATCTGCAGCTCCTCAGTACGTTCATGAAATAATATTCCTCGTTCGGAATGTTGTAGCTGCATGACGTGGGGGCAGGGTCTGACTCGCCTGGTATATAGATATATACTTTATTCATCTCCATGGAAAAATTCACATTTCCAGCAGCTTTGTCCACATAAACTTTAACTTTAACCTTAAAAAGAAACAGAGCCATGCAAGGGTAAGTAAGAATAAAAAATAAAAATAAAAATATGATAGAATATACAGCAACTAGGAATGTGAATCTTTGTGGACCGAACTATTTGATCCCATTCCGATTCCTGGGCTGACGATTCGATTCATAATTGATTCTCAATTTAACATGATTCTCTGTTCAGATTCCTGCAATGTATTTGGTCCAATGATTATGATAAAACTGTTTCAAAATAGGTTACAGGTAAGAAAGGATCCTTCTGTCTTGTTTAAGACTGCTTCTCCTTCGCACCGACTTTCTCAGTTTCGGTGGTTAGAAGGCAGTGGCGGGCCTTGCGTTTCCCACCTAGGCCTTCAGTGATGTCCGACTTCAATGATTACCTCTTAAAATACCATCATTGATGACCCCACATGACCACTGTTGGGGAAATACTATACAAAAACACATTTACTCTGTATTGAAGCGCATCAACAGTGTACAAAACGGGTAATTTTTTGCTTTATTCAAAAATCAATAGCAATTAAAATATATCTTATGTGGTACTGTCAAAATTAAAATTGCAAAAAACATATTAAACGTGCGATGAGATGGCGACTTGTCCAGGGTGTACCCCGCCTTCCGCCCGATTGTAGCTGAGATAGGCTCCAGCGCCCCCCGCGACCCCAAAGGGAATAAGCGGTAGAAAATGGATGGATGGATGGATATTAAACGTGAAAAAAATTGAGAAATAAAATATTTGAACTCACAATTTGTAGAACCCATTGAGCTAGCTTCAATGTTTCTATTAAAGCTTTAAATATATTTCTTGAAAATGGCCTTGCGTTGTCTTGTCTGAAGATGCAGACGAGTTCTTAAAGTTTACTCCACAGCGTGCTCATCAATGGGTCGTACTTGTTGTACTTGTGTAGCGCTTTTCTACCTTTTTAAGGAACTCAAAGCGCTTTGACACTATTTTCCACATTCACCCATTCACACACTGATGGCGGGAGCTGCCATGCACGGCGCTAACCAGGACCCATCAGGAGCAAGGGTGAAGTGTCTTGCTCAAGGACACAACGGCCGTGACTAGAATGGTAGAAGGTGGGGATTGAACCAGTAACACTCAGATTGCTGGCACGGCCACTCTCCCAACTTCGCCACGCCGTCCGTCAATAACATGGCTACATTCAACAACCTCAACGGGGCTATTGCGCATGCGCTTCACTACTGTGGCATGCTGGGTAATGGAGTTTTTATGTTACCTAGCTCATAACATCACAATATATATCCTTAGGCCATCTAGTAGGTTTCACTGACAACAACTCGTGATCTGATTGGCTATCGCAATTGTCTATCAACTGTATGTGTCCGTTCGCTGACAGTGCACGGACACCCGTGTTGTTGATTTTGAAGGCCCCGGCAGATTTGGAACAGCATGGCAATATAAGCTAGCTCAGGGATCGGCAACCTTTACCAGTCAAAGAGCCATTTTGACCAGTTTCACAAATTATAGAAAACAATGGGGGCCGCAAAAAGTTTTGAAATTTGAAATGATATAACATTGCATACAACGTTTTTTTTTTGCTTTGTGCTATGTATTAATCAGGGGTCTCAGACACGTTGCCCACACCTTTTATGGAATTTTTAAGCTAGTGCGGCACGCGGGTTTTAAATGAATAACGGTTGTCAGCGTCATGCGTGTCGTGATGGTCCAGCATATGTTCTGTTCAGCCACATGTTGAATGGGGCTTCTGCTTGCTCGTGGGTGACAGCAAGGCATACTTACTCAACAACCACACAGGTTACACTGACGGTGGCGGTATAAAAAAAACTTTAACACTCTTACTAATAATGCGCCACACTGTGAACCCACACCAAATAAGAATGACAAATACATTTCGGGAGAACATCTGCACCGTAACACAACATAAACACAACAGGACAAATACCCAGAATCCCATGCAGCCCTAACTCTTCCGGGCTACATTATACACCCCCGCTACCAAACCCCGCCCACCTCAACCGACGCACAGAGGGGGGGGGGGTTTGATGTGTGAGGGAGCAGGGTTGGGGTGGGGGCGGGGTTTGGTGGTAACAGGGGTGTATAATGTAGCCCGGAAGAGTCAGGGCTGCATGGGATTCTGGGTGTTTGTTCTGTTGTGTTAAGGTGCAGATGTTCTCCCGAAATGTGTTTGTCATTCTTGTTTGGTTTTGGTTCAAAGTGTGGCGCATTATTAGTAAGAGTGTTAAAGTTGTTTTATATGGTCACCGTCAGTGTAACCTGTGTGGCTGTTGACCAAGTATGCCTTGCTGTCACGTACGTGTGCAAGCAGAAGATGTATATTGTATAACAAGTGTTGGGCTGGCACGCTGTCAATACAGATTGTAGAGGGCGCCAAATGTTGTACCATCATGGCACGCCCTTATTATAGCTGTAAGGGTGAAAATCGGTGAATATTAATCCCGGGAGTTTTCTGCGAGAGGTACTGAAATCCGGAAGTCTCGCGGGAAAATTGGGGGGTTCAGCAAGTAAGCTGCTGCGCCGCATCAGAGTGATCAAAGAGCCGCATGCTGCTCCGGAGCTGCGGGTTGCCGACCCCTGTGGTAAAGGAATTCTGATTGGATACAAAACTAATACTAAAAACAACGGCACTGGAAGTAGCATAATATGACATTAAGAATATATAAATACTTTTAGATATTCAGAGAAAGTAAATACAAAAATATGTTTATCTTTAATTATGATGATGATTTTTGGTTATGTTAGGCCAGCAGAGAAGGCCTTGCTGGCCCTGACGGCACACCACTGTTAGAAGGCAGGATGTTGTCAATCTCTGATCAAAACGTGTTTTATGTCTTGTATAAACAAACTCAACATGTCACAATATGTTTACTTTTTTTTATTGATTAAACGGCACAACCCTGTGAAAAATATTGCTTCAGCCGACGGTTGGTTGGGCTCGTAACTCCAATTACGGTCGCGACTTCAAGCATAACAAAAAGTGTTTGAAATGACTCGTAAGTCTGCCGTTCTGTTATCGTTATAGCCAGACCTGTGTTTGTATCCGTACCTGGCCATTGCCTTCCTAAGTGAACCGGGACGAGGCGGGCGTACCAACTTTCCCACGCTGGGGACACAGTCCTGAAGAGGTCCGACTGCAGAAACAAAAACTGTTCAAATCAGCCGACCGGCAACATCACGTGACAACCTACCATGAATTGATTTACGTGGACCCTGACTTAAACAAGTTGAAAAACTTATTAGGGTGTTACCATTTAGTGGTCAATTCTACGGAATATGTACTGTACTGTGCAATCTACTAATAAAAGTCTCAATCAATCAATCAAACCTCTGAGGAAGGCAACAGTTGTGGCCGAAACCGTCAGGTACGGAAATAAACACAGGTCTGGCTATACTGTAAGTATAACAAAATTCCAGATCTAATGAACCTCTTTGGATTACTCGTAAGTCAGTTGGTGCGTTGCCCCGACAAAAGCCCAGTTCTTGAAAGAGCAATGCAGTCCCTTTTATTTTGCCGCGTCAGCGTTCATACATCTAAAACTACAGTTTGGGCAATCAGTCTGCGCTTGAGCAATGGATCAATAGCTGCCGTCACCAAGTCTGCCCACCGATGCCCCTCAAAGCCTATTTGTCTGAGTCAAGATTTATTAGCGGCAGCTGATGCTTGAGGACTCAATCTGCAACGTGTCATCAATCAACAACGTTATCTCCAGAACCTTGTGCCGTGTTGCAGATTGGCTCATCTCAGACCTCCAACACTTTGATGCATCTGCTCTCGGTCTCATCGCTCATGGTGTAAAACCGCACCGTGATGGGGAGAAGTCGTACGCCGGGTATCGAGATCAAGGTTAGCAAAATGAGCCGTTGACAACTTGACAAACTTGCCGTGTTCTTGTCTGTGAGGTCACAAGGAACGGTAGGCATGCACTTCCCGATTAGAATCCGTTATTAGTTACCGCTGATAATCCGTGCCGGAGCGGAGATATAGTCAGCAAGGTTTAGTCTAACGTGTAAACTGGCTCCCCCGAGGCAAGCAGTCTGGCTGGCGATGTGTCTAAGCATGTCTAGCCATGTCTTGCAAGAGAACACGCAGAGGTTAAAGGCACCGGGCCACTTGGCTGCGTCCTCACTGGGTCTCTCTGTAGTTGTTTACACGGCACCGCTGGGATCAAGTCTCTCACTTTAATAGGCTGTTCAACTCCTTCAGTGATTCAGAGTGTATCCTGTATCAAAAACCGGTTGTCCTCGGATTTCCTTCAGATAAATTCTAACAAAACGGAAACTCTGATCATTGTTCCCGATAAGAAGATCCCCCTGATCAAGAACTCCCTTGGGGCTCTGGGTGCATCCGTTGAAAGCAGCCTCAGAAACCTTGGGGTTGTGTTGGATCAGTCAATGTCTTCGGAGGGTCACTGTCGCCAACTGACCAAAAACAGTTTTTATCACCTGAGAAATATCTCTAAAGTGAGAAATTTGGGATCTTGAAATAATCATAACGCGTTCATCTTGTCTCGTATTGACTGTTGCAATTCTGTTTTCACTTGCTTTATAACAAGCAACTCTACAGCCTACCCACACCCAACATTTCAGACTTAAACCACAGGTCCATCACCCGACTGGCAAAAACAATAGTCCAGGATATCACTCACCCACTACACCAATACATCATCCCACTACCATCAGGGCGCAGGTACAGAACTATCACATTCCGGAGGGCCCGCCTCAGGAAAAGCCTTATCCCTGCAGCTATAGCCGCCCTTAACTGTCTGACAAGCCTGTAAATGTGTGTTGGTCATGTAGGATGTCTTTTTGTTATTTTTTGTGATGTGTAATGTCTATTGTTTAAATGTACGGCAGTGACAATGAATTTCCCCAAGGGGACCAATAAATCTAAATCTAAATCTGAAGAGACTACAGACTGTACAGAATGCGGCTGCCAGACTTTCAACCCGTGCACCCAAAACAGCCCACGTGAACTCCATTCTAGTCTTCAGTGGCTTCCAGTCAAATTCACAATTTTGAGTTTGAGATTTTAGTCCTAACTTTTCGTGCGTTGCATGATGGGACCCCTCAGTCTATCACTGATTTGTTGTTCCCCTACACTTTGGGACGCAGCCTTCGGTCTTCAGGCCAGGGTCTCTTAAAGATTCCAAAAACTCCATTTAACCATTGATCAGATTCCATTTAACTCATTTTAACCTGGCATTCCAGGCTGTAGCTCCCAGACTCTGCACTAACTTGCACCAGTCCCTCCGTGAGCTTGACTTTTCAAAAAAACATCTAAATACTTTGCTTTTTAGTTAATGAACCTTTTAACTTTTTAAAAACATTTTTTTATGATGTTGCCAAATTCAGGTTTGTGTTTATGCTTCACTGACGAGAGTATTTGACGAGCGCCGTTATGTCCTACTAATTTCGGCGGTCTTAGAACTCACCGTAGTTTTGTGGACTGTGACGCAACGGTTTGTTTATGTGTACAACTTTCTCCGACGCTGCCACAGAGAGACGTGTTTTATGCCACTCCTTCTTTGTCTCATTTTGTCTACCAAATGTTTAATGCAAAGGTGAGCTTTGTTGATGTTATTGACTTGTGTGGAGTGCTAATCAGGCATATTTGGTCAGTGCATGACTGCAAGCTAATCCATGCTAACATGCTATTGAGGCTAGCTGTATGTACATATTGCATCATTATGCCTCGTTTGTAGGTATAATTGAGCTGATTTAATGTTGTTTGTGTATTTTATTTATATTTGCATGTTTCGGGACTAGTTTTGTACGGTATATCGGTACTATTATAGTATCGCGGAACTAATGAATCAAAAACGATACTATATTATTTTTGAAAAGTACCGGTTCCCCATTTTTAAAAACAAATTTTAACGAGCATGACGGCACGTCGTCACATCATGACATTGCCGGCTTTACGAGCAGAGGAGCATGTTCGGCAGCGCACAATCACAGAGTACTTACAAGCAGACACAGTGTGTAGACAGAAAAGGGAGAAATGATGCATTTTGGCCTAAAAACTAAAGATAAAAGTGAAGGTATAACACAAAAACGCTCTCAGGAAGAGGGCCTTTAAGACATGGCTAGCTAGCTAGCAGCTAACAACAGTTTAATGTGTCAAACAACAGAAGAATAAGTGATTATTACATTTTAACAGAAGTGTAGATAAAACATGTTAAAACAGAAAATAAGCAGATATTAACAGTAAATGAACAAGTAGATTAATAATTTTTTACAGCTTCTCCCTTATATTGTAGACAAAATAATAGGTGTATAAATGACACAATATTATTAATTACTGCATACGTAAGCAGACTAATTAGGAGTCTTTGTTTGTTTACTTACTAATAAAAGACAAGTTGTCTAGTATGTTCACTATTTTATTTAAGGACTAAATTGTTCTTCGATTGCAATAATAAACATATGTTTAACGAACCGTAAGATTTTCTGTTAAAATAAAGCCAATAATGCCATTTTTTGTGGTCCCCTTTATTTAGAAAAGTATCAAAGTATCAAAATACATTTTGGTACCGAGACCAAAATATTGGTATCGGGGACAACCCTACTTGGGACACATGATCTTATATCTAATATTGGCTGCATTTTTGATAGTTGTTTGTGTGCCATGTTGTTCCAGACTACAGCAAACGTTACCCAACTTGCAAAGATTGTGATAAATCCAATAGAAGAAAATGGACTGCCGTTTCCTTTAACTTGGACACACATATCTATACCTTTGACCATTCTAAGACACTCATTTCTAGGAGTTATCTGAGACATTTACCTCATGTGTTGCCTTCATTATAACACTTATATAAGACTTTTAAAGTCATTTTGATAGTAGACTAATATAAACACTTACATCATGTGTTGTCTTCATTATAACACGTATATAAGACTTTTAAAGTAATTTTGATAGTAGGCTGATACAGCTAATATAGACACTGTGTTGTCTTCATTATAACACTTACATAAGACTTTTAAAGTAATGTTGATAGTAGGCTAATATAGCTAATATAGGCACTTACATCATGTGTTGTCTTCATTATAACACTTATATAAGACTTTTAAAGTAATTTTGATAGTAGGCTGATATAGCTAATATAGACACTTATGTCATGTGTTGCCTTCAGTATAACACTTATATAAGACTTTTAAATGAGTTTTGATAACTGGCTAATATTGCTATTATAAACACATCATGTGTTGTCTTCATTATAACACTTATATAAGACTTGTAAAGTCATTTTGAAAGTAGGCTAATATAGCTAATATAGACACTTACATCATCTGTATATGTCATTATATCGCTTATATTAGACTTTTAAAATCATTTTGATAGTCGGCTAATATAAGTATTATAGACACTTACATCATGTGTTGTCTTCATTATAACACTTATATAAGACTTTTAAAGTAATTTTGATAGTAGGCTGATATAGCTAATATAGACACTTACGTCATGTGTTGCCTTCAGTATAACACTTATATAAGACTTTTAAATGAGTTTTGATAACTGGCTAATATTGCTATTATAAACACTTACATCATGTGTTGTCTTCATTATAACACTTATATAAGACTTGTAAAGTCATTTTGAAAGTAGGCTAATATAGCTAATATAGACACTTACATCATCTGTATATGTCATTATATCGCTTATATTAGACTTTTAAAATCATTTTGATAGTCGGCTAATATAAGTATTATAGACACTTACATCATGTGTTGTCTTCATTATAACACTTATATAAGACTTTTAAAGTAATTTTGATAGTAGGCTAATATAGCTAATATAGACACCTACATCATGTGTTGTCTTTATTATAACACTTATACAAGACTTTTAAAGTCATTTTGATAGTAGGCTAATATAGCTAATATAGACACTTACCTCATGTGTATTCTTCATAATATATCACTTATATTAGACTTTTAAAGTCATGTTGGTAGTAGGCTAATATAGACACTTGCATCATGTGTTGTCTTCATTATAACACTTATATAAGACTTTTGAAGTAGTTTTGATTGTAGGCCAATATAGCTAATATAGACACTTACATCATGTGTTGTCTTCATTATAACACGTATATACTGTAAGGCTTTTAAAGTCATTTTTATAGTAGGCTAATATAGACACTTACATAATGTGTTGTCTTCATTATAACACTTATATAAGACTTTTAAAGTCATTGTGATAGTAGGCTAATATAGCTAATATGTACACTTAGATCATGTTTTGTCTTCATCATAACATTTATATAAGACTTTTAAAGTAATTTTGATAGTAGGCTAATATAGCTAATGTAGACATTTATACCATGTGTTGTCTTCATTATAACATTTATATAAGACTTTTAAAGTAATTTTGATAGTAGGCCAATATAGCTAATATAGACTCTTACATCATGTGTTGTCTTCATTATAACACTTATATAAGACTTTTAAAGTCGTTTTGATAGTAGGCTAATATAGCTAATATAGACACTTACCTCATGTGTATTCTTCATAATATATCACTTATATTAGACTTTTAAAGTCATGTTGATAGTAGGCCAATATAGATACTTACATCATGTGTTGCCTTCACTATAACACTCATATAAGACTTTTAAAGTCATTTTGATAGTAGGCTAATATAGACACTTACATCATGTGTTGCCTTCACTATAAGACTTATATACTGTAGGTCTTGTATTTGTTTTTCCGCTCCAGAAAGATTTGTTGTTTGTATATTTGTTCCAACATGGCTTTTTTCAACATTTTGGGTTCCGGACCCCTGCCTGAGGGCTTTGGTCTCACTTTTTTTTAAATGTCCGTGGAGTGCCGCTGAGTGAAAGAATGATTGTGTTAAGATGATAATAGTCAGGCAGTGCGATGTGAGCGCGTGCTGCAAGCAATCAGTCGCACTGTTGAATAAAAGGCATGAAGGTTAAGGACAAATAGAGGCAGAGGCAAGGCAGCAAGGTAAAGAGCACACCTACAGTAAATGTTTCCAGAGTACAGCTGCTTGAGGAGCTCCTCGGCCAAAACGGCCCCGAGCAGACAAATGGGCGTTGAAATAAATGCAAACATCTTGGGTGTGCACCCATGCTGCAGTAACCCTAGAACATCATCTTGTCCCTGGGTTGTCCCCAGAGATCATGGTGGTCTGATCCGAGTCAGCGCTCAGTCACAACATGTTTGCTGTTTGTTTGTTTGTTTGTTTGTCCACCCTTTGCTGCTCACGGAGCATCAACAGCGCCACACGTGCAATAGCCGCAGCTTTTGCAACAAAAATTTTGAAATTACTCGGCGAGTAACCCAACTTGACAACGAGCGCCGAGGGCGTCGGACATCACACCTTCTTGCCAACTCCGATCATTTGGTAGATGTCAAATTAGCAGGCATTAGGAGAATATTAGGAAGAGAATGTGCTGTTTGTGTGTCTTCTCATCACGCCTAGAACAATACAGCATGTTAACTGTTGCATTTGTAGCTAATATAGGTAATATAGACACTTACATCATGTGTTGCCTTCATTATAACACTTATAGAAGACTTTTAAAGTCATTTTGATAGTAGGCTATTATAGCTAATATAGAAATGTGTTGTCTTCATTATAACACTTATAGAAGACTTTAAAAGTCATTTTGATAGTAAGCTATTATAGCTAATATAGACACTTACATCATGTGTTGTCGTCATTACAACACTTATATTAGACTTTTAAAGTCATTTTGATAGTAGGCTAATATAGCTAGTATAGACACTTACATCATGTGTTGTCTTCATTATAACACTTATATAAGACTTTTAAAATCATTTTGATAGTAGGCTAATTTAGCTAATATAGACACTTAATCATGTGTTGTCTTCATTATAACACTTATACAAGACTTTTAAAGTCATTTTGATAGTAGGTTAATATAGAGACTTACATCATGTGTTGTCTTCATTATAACACTTATATAAGACTTTTAAAATAATTTTGATAGTAGGCTAATATAGCTAATATAGACACTTACATCATGTGTTGTCTTCATTATAACACTTATATAAGACTTAAAGTCATTTTGATAGTAGGCTAATATAGCTAATATAGACACTTACATCATGTATTGTCTTCATTATAACACTTATATAAGACTTTTAAAATCATTTTGATAGTAGACTAATATAACTAATATAGACACTTACATCATGTGTTGTCTTCATTATAACACTTATACAAGACGTTTAAAGTCATTTTGATAGTAGGTTAATATAGAGACTTACATCATGTGTTGTCTTCTGTCAAGACTTGGTCCGGGGTGTGTGCTTTTCCAGGATGCAACGGAAAGTTGGCACGGGCGAGACGGGAATTAAGGTACATGATTTATTTATTAACTATAAATACAAAAAAAAGGATCAAACAAAAGGCGCGCACAGTGGCGGAGAATAAACTATGAACAATTAAACAAAACTTGCAAACTATGGCTTGGATAAAGAAAACTTACTTGGCATGGACAAAAAAGGAGCAGCGTGAACATGGACATGAAACAATGGACAGAGCATAAATGTGGTGTGAGGTCGTCAGGACGAACAACATAAAATGAATGAACTTAAATACTATGGACATGATTAGTGAAAGCAGGTGCGTGACTCAAAACGTGAAACAGGTGCGTGACGTGACAGGTGAAAACTAATGGTTGCTATGGTGACAAACAAGAGTGCACAATGAGTCCAAACGTGGAACAGGTGAAACTAATGGGGTAATCATGGAAACAAGACAAGGGAGTGAAAAGACAGAAACTAAAGAGTCCTATAAGTAAACAAAAACATGACTTAACACAAAACATGATTACACAGACATGACATCTTCATTATAACACTTATATAAGACTTTTAAAATAATTTTGATAGTAGGCTAATATAGACACTTACATCATGTGTTGTCTTCATTATAACACTTATATAAGACTTAAAGTCATTTTGATAGTAGGCTAATATAGCTAATATAGACACTTACATCATGTATTGTCTTCATTATAACACTTATATAAGACTTTTAAAATCATTTTGATAGTAGACTAATATAACTAATATAGACACTTACATCATGTGTTGTCTTCATTATAACACTTATACAAGACTTTTAAAGTCATTTTGATAGTAGGTTAATATAGAGACTTACATCATGTGTTGTCGTCATTATAACACATATATAAGACTTAAAGTAATTTTGATAGTAGGCTAATATAGCTAATATAGACACGTACATCATGTGTTGTCTTCATTATAACACACATATGACTTAAAGTAATTTTGATTGTAGGCTAATATAGCTAATATAGACACTTACATCATGTGTTGTTTTCATTACAACAATTGTACAAGACTTTTAAAGTAATTTTGATAGTAGATTAATATAGAGACTTACATCATGTGTTGTCGTCATTATAACACATATATAAGACTTAAAGTAATTTTGATAGTAGGCTAATATAGCTAATATAGACACTTACATCACGTGTTGTCTTCATTATAACACATATATGACTTTTAAAGTAATTTTGATTGTAGGCTAATATAGCTAATATAGACACTTACATCATGTGTTGTTTTCATTACAACAATTGTACAAGACTTTTAAAGTAATTTTGATAGTAGGCTAATATAGCTAATATAGACACTTAATCATGTGTTGTCTTCATTATAACACTTATACAAGACTTTTAAAGTCATTTTGATAGTAGGTTAATATAGAGACTTACATCATGTGTTGTCGTCATTATAACACATATATAAGACTTAAAGTAATTTTGATAGTAGGCTAATATAGCTAATATAGACACGTACATCATGTGTTGTCTTCATTATAACACATATATGACTTAAAGTAATTTTGATTGTAGGCTAATATAGCTAATATAGACACTTACATCATGTGTTGTTTTCATTACAACAATTGTACAAGACTTTTAAAGTAATTTTGATAGTAGATTAATATAGAGACTTACATCATGTGTTGTCGTCATTATAACACATATATAAGACTTAAAGTAATTTTGATAGTAGGCTAATATAGCTAATATAGACACATCACGTGTTGTCTTCATTTTAACACATATATGACTTTTAAAGTAATTTTGATTGTAGGCTAATATAGCTAATATAGACACTTACATCATGTGTTGTTTTCATTACAACAATTGTACAAGACTTTTAAAGTCATTTTGATAGTAGGCTAATATAGCTAATATAGACACTTAATCATGTGTTGTCTTCATTATAACACTTATACAAGACTTTTAAAGTCATTTTGATAGTAGGTTAATATAGAGACTTACATCATGTGTTGTCGTTATTATAACACATATATAAGACTTAAAGTAATTTTGATAGTAGGCTAATATAGCTAATATAGACACTTACATCATGTGTTGTCTTCATTATAACACATATATGACTTTTAAAGTAATTTTGATTGTAGGCTAATATAGCTAATATAGACACTTACATCATGTGTTGTTTTCATTACAACAATTGTACAAGACTTTTAAAGTAATTTTGATAGTAGGCTAATATAGCTAATATAGACACTTACATCATGTGTTGTCTTCATTATAACACCTATATAAGACTTTTAAAGTAATTTTGATAGTAGGCTGATATAGCTAATATAGACACTGTGTTGTCTTCATTATAACACTTCTATAAGACTTTTAAAGTAATTTTGATAGTAGGCTAATATAGCTAATATAGACACTTACATCATGTGTTGCCTACATTATAACACTTATATAAGACCTTTAAAGTCGCTTTGATAGTAGGCTAATATAGACGCATGTGTTGTCTTTATGACAACACTTATATAAGACTTTTAAAGTAATTTTGATAGTAGGCTAATATAGCTAAAATAGACACATCATGTGTTGTCTTCATTATGACACTTATATAAGACTTAAAGTAATTTTGATAGTAGGCTAATATAGACACATCATGTGTTGTCTTCATTATAACACTTATATAAGGCTTTTAAAGTCATTTGTATAGTAGGCTAAATTAGGTAATATAGACACTTAAATCATGTGTTGTCTTCATTATAATACTTATGTAAGACTTTTAAAGTTATTTTGATAGTAGGCTAATATAGCTAATGTAGACACTTACATGATGTGTTGTCTTCATTATAACACTTATATAAGACTTTTAAAGTCATTTTGATAGTAGGCTAATACAACTAATATAGACACTTACATGATGTGTTGTCTTCATTATAAGACTTATATAAGACTTTTAAAGTCTGTAATTTGTCTGGTTTTTTTTTTTTCTTCTAATGTATGGCCATAGAGATGAGTCATGTTGACCATTAAGGTTCACATGACTGATACAGACATGATCCTCCTGCATGCTCTTAGTCCTTACACTCACCAAAGGATGTGCTGTGTTGCTTCTCTTGTGATCTCCATGGGATTGTTGTTGGAGCTCCAGGACTGGTTTGTCAGTTTGCTGAGTTGTGTGTGCAGTCTTGCCACTCATCACTTTTTTTATATGAGGTGACATACAGGCCAAGTTGAATATATTTACAGAGGAACCTCTATGAACTGGAGTGAACGTGCCTTGACCGGCAATTACCGCTGCTGCACGGCAGCGTGCCTCCCATAAAAACTCTCCTCCGCCGCATCAATAAAGGTGGGAAGCCCAAGGGTGACAGGCGGCGTGTCGGACCCCGTTCAACTTTTGGAGGTGACAGCAGTGAAGAGTCCTGGTGAAGGAGTGTCCAAACTTTTTGACTTGGGGGCCGCAATGGGCTAAAAAAATGTTGGCCGGGGGGCAGAAAATCGACTTTAACTGTGTGTGTGTGTGTGTGTGTGTGTGTGTGTGTGTGTGTGTGTGTGTGTGTGTGTGTGTGTGTGTGTGTGTGCGTGTGTGTCTGTATATATATGTATTTGTATGTATATATGTGTTTATATGTATATATATATATATATATATATATATATATATATATGTATATAACTATATATTCTGACAAAGGTCAGAATGCATGTTCGGCCCCTAACACGTCACGGTGCACCAAAGAGGAAAGCACTCAACTGTGCCAGACTCTCCAGCAGCGACACCCGTGACAACGTCCGTCGCTCCCTAGCTGAGAAGCTGGCAGACATTGAGTCGCTGATCACCTCAGAGTCTGGGATGGATGAGAAGTGGGCCTCCCTATCCACCATCCTCTTTGACACTGCAGCCCAAGTCATTGGTTTCAAATCCAAGAAACACCAGGACTGGTTTGACCAGAATGCTGGAGAGATCTCCACCCTCCTGTACAGAATGCACAAGGCACACAGAGCCACCCTGAACAACCCACAATCCCAATTCCATAAAAAACAATGGCAAACCCTTCGTTCTGAGGCCCAAACAACTCTCAGAAAACTGCAAGATGAGTGGTGGATCTCAAAGGCCAATGAAATCCAGTCTCACGCTGATAGAAATGATATGCACAGTTTCTATGATGCAGTGAAAACCATCTACGGCCCCAGAAACTGCTCCCTGGCACCTGTTAGATCTGCTGATGGAACATCTTTGATCAAGGATCAGGCTATGATAGTGGAGCGGTGGGCTGAGCATTTTAAAACCGTGCTCAACCAGCCCACCCCAGTGGACCCAACTGTCCTTGCAGAGCTCCCTGAACATCCTAGCTTGCCAGATCTCGACCTCCCCCCAACCTTCAAAGAAATCCTGCATGCAGTCAAAACCCTGAAAAACATTAAATCCCCTGGACCTGACAGCATCCCGGCTGAACTTCTCAAGGAAGGAGACTACCTCTGTACACGGACACTGCATCTCTACATTTCAGAGGTGTGGAGACGAGAGTGTGTCCCGCAACAGTGGAAAGATGCCAACATTGTGACCATCTACAAGAACAAAGGAGACAAATCCATCTGCTCCAATAGTAGGGGTATCTCTCTGTTGGCCGTTGCTGGAAAGGTCCTTGCCAAGGTCATGCTCCGCAGACTCATCCCCGCAATATCAGAACGGGTCACCCCAGAGTCGCAGTGTGGTTTTCGGAAGGACAGGGGGACAGTTGACATGATCTTTGTGACACGTCAGCTCCAAGAGAAATGCCGGGAGCAGCACAAGGACTTGTACATTGCCTTTGTCGACCTTTCAAAGGCATTTGACACAGTGAGCAGGGACCTACTGTGGCAAGTCCTGAAGAGATTTGGGTGTCCACCCAAGTTTCTCACCATCTTTGCACAGTTCCATTCTGGGATGATGGCCCGAGTGGTAGTGGGAAGACACAACTCAGAGCCCTTTGGTGTGAAAACTGGAGTGAGGCAGGGCTGTGTGCTGGCTCCAGTTCTCTTCAACATCTTCCTCGTCTGTGTCACAACACTGCTACGTAGGGGGATGGAGGAGCAGGCTGGAGTTACCATAGACTTCAGGCTTGATGGTAGCCTGTTTAACATCAGGAGGCTACAGGCAACTACCAAACTGACCTCGGAGACCATCATTGAGCTGCAATATGCCGATGACTGTGCCCTGGTTTCCCATACACCAGAGGCTCTGCAAAACATCCTCTCGGCAGCTGTAACTGCATATACCAGAATGGGACTGACGATCAACACCCAGAAGAGAGAGGTACTTTGTCAGTCCAGTGCTGACCTCCCACAAAACCCCACAATAACCCTCACAGCAGCAGGGCAACAGCTGCTCACAGTGCCCACCTTCAAATACCTGGGGAGCATAATGTCTGACACCTGCTCAATGGATGACGAGATCCAGAACCGCCTCAAGCAAGCATCAGCATCTTTTGGTCGTCTAAGGAGAAGGGTTTTTCAGAACAGCAACCTCAAACTCCACACCAAAGTGCTGGTCTACAGAGCAGTATGCATCACTGCATTA